>NC_136915.1:37420083-37582583 GCF_949752795.1 Hyperoodon ampullatus
TCAGAACCCTCTGCAGATTGCCCTGGACCAGGCCTCCACGCAGGGAACCTAGCACAGGTATGGTGGAAACAGAAACTTAGGACTTGCAGGTGGACGAGGAGGGGAAGATCTGGGCCTTATCTTCTGAGCACCCTGTCTGGACCCTGGACAGCTGCCATTTCCACATCTCCCCACTGGTCGGGAGGGCCCTTCAGCTCATGGCTGACCACAGTAAGAAGGGGGCTTCTCAGTCTCCCAGCCCCCAATTCCTGTGGCCTCCCCTCCCCTCCCTTTCCTTCCCTCCCTCTCCTTCCTGCAGAGCTTCCCTCGAGCCATAAATATAAAATAAAACACAAACACCCACAGTCCAGGAGGAGGGCATCAGACAGATAATGGGCATTTTGTATCTTTTTATGACACTCCCCATAGGCAGCTCGGCAATCACAGCGCAATAAAGGCAGGCATGCAGCTTGCATAGTTAAACAACTGCCGGGTAATTAGGCACGGCAAACACACCACTGGGGAGGCCTCAGGGCTGCCCTGGGATCTGCCTGCAGCCTGCCCTCCTGCTTGCAGCCAAGTAGGGGCCAAGCCCAAGCCTAGCAGAGTTAAGACCTGGTTGTGGGGCTGAGGGCAGACCACTGGCTGCTGCCATATGCACACTTGGGCTCATGCCTGTGCACGCTCACAAGCACACCTGCCCACACCCACACACAAGCACTTCCTGAGCAGCTAGCCTGGACCTCATCTCCCCAGGAAGGCCACTCCTCTTTTCCAAGTAGGGTAGCCGAGGGTCTCTCAAGGGCCCTGCTTTAATGCCCTTGAAGAGGTCACAGGCCTGGCTGCAGCAGGGGCTCACTCATCCAGGTAGCCCTGAGCTTACCGAGTTGCACAGGCAAGGGGACACATGAGCATATGGTCATGATTACACTGACTCTTTCTCTTGTAAATTCCAACTCAGTACAGAGGCAAATTCGAAATAAATTATTTTTTAAAAATACACCCACACATACCGTACACATATTCCTATCATCGCACTTATTACCTCTACTGTATTTTTCCCCATCTACCTTAACGCACCCATCTTCCTTGCTAGATGGGGAGTTCTGTACAGGTGGAGACCAGACCTGATTCATCTCCAAGTCTACATGCCCTGATGCACAGGGCTTCGTCGAGGAATGGTGTTAAGTGAGATGTTAATTGAGATGTGCTGGCCCAGGCAGAGCACAGGTCACTTGCTACCCGGGGCCTAGGTCCAGGCTGACCTAAGCCCAACCAACAGAGAGAGAAGCTCTCACCAGCGCTGAGGCAGCTGCACTGTGAGTCCACACAGTGCCCATTCCTCCTCTAGTGACCCAGCCAAATTCAAAATTTCAGGGAACTGATGGCTAATTAATGAAAAATAGACAAAACCCTGCTCCAATTCCACTTGAAGACTGAGACAAAAGATCCCATCTCTAGGAGCCACCAGATCAGCTCTGAGGAGTCAGCCAGGGAAAATTAAAGCACTCAACCCTAAAACCCTCTTCCCTCAAGAGAGCTGACAGCAGGCCAGGTGAGCTCACAGAAAGACCCTGATTGACCCAGCACAGTCCCATATGAATGTGAACACACATCCAGCTACTTCCCCTGGTCTCTATCTGGCTGTCACTCCACGTCTGCCAAGACAATCAACAAAGGGGTCAAAGGCCAGAGGAAGGGCCTGGGCTGCACCCCACATTTAGGGTACTGAGAGGCTCCCCTTCACCCCCTGTAGAAGCAGGGAGACAAGCTTCTCCTCACCCCATATTCTTATGGAAAAGCCCAAAGCCTCAATGGCATTCAGCTCCAGTCCAGGTCACCCCAAACTGTGACAGATGCCATCTGTCCAAACTCCTCCCCAACACCTGAGCCCCCAGCTCTCCTGACTTGACGCCAGGCAATGCCTTGCCTTCCCTGGACCCGCAACTTTTCCCAATGGGGTAAAGGAGTAGCCCCAAGGTTAGAGATCAAAATAAGTAAGGGTCAAAGAGGGACTTCTCTTTCCTTCCTTGCATGCATCACATTTTTTGCTGGGAGCAGAAAGAGGAAACCTCAGGTACAATGAATCATCTCCGAATGGCAAAGGCAGAAGAGACCACAAGAAAGATCACCTCACTCAGCTTCCTTATTTGTTAGATGAGGAAACTGAGGCCTTAGAAACGGCAAGTGACCCAACACCAGAGCCCATGCCTTTATCTTCCAGCTTTGAGTTCAGTCCAGGGTTCTTGGTATTGTACCATGCTGTCCTCTAGAGACAAGGCCTGCATCTGCACACCTCCAGGTGGAGTCAGACCACAGAGCCCACACCTACACCCTCCCCATATTCCCATGTGTGGGCACATGCCCACACCTGAGTATGCACAGACACAAGCCTCCCCACAGGGAGAGATACGAGATACACATCTTTAAACATATATAGACATGCATGTTCACATGGGCGCACTCTCTTACACACAGACAGATTCCCATTAAATAGATGTCACTCCCAAGAGAACTGGAGCATGAGGCCAATCCCTGTCCTTCCCCAGCCACTGCCTCACTGGCCATACAACTAGTAATGGCCAGTGTGTGTTTGCCCAGGCCTCCAGCCCAGGCCAGACCAGAGGAACTGCCTTCAGGTAGTATCTGCTATGGGACAAGTGACAAGAAGGAAGCCATGGAAGGCGAGAACCTGGATTTACATCCTGGTCATGTGGCCTTGGGCAAGCTTCTTAATGCCTCTGAGTCTCTATTTCAGCACCCATAAAATAGGGACAATAGCCCTTGCCTTGCTGAGTAGCTGCGAGGACTAAACGTGGTAATAATGTGTGGAAAGCACCTAGCACAGAAGTCGACTCCAGCTGGGGCTCAATATGTTGGTGCTGTATTGCTGATACAGCAGGTTTGACCTACAGACATGGTCAAACCTGCCTTTACAGAGTGGTCTGCATGGAATGTGGGAGATAGGAGGCAGGGCTGTACCTCCTCCCTTCAAGGAAGTCTCTTGGCCCTTTTCTCTCCTTTTCTGTAACTCCTCCCAGGTTCCAGGGTCCAGAGTAGCAACAACAACAATTTAAAGAAAAAAAAAAAAAAGGGAGAAAGAAAAGAACAAAACAAAACAGAACCTGGGAGAAGGCAGAGTAACTAAGGGTTCCCTTGGCTCTCTCAGACTTCACACTGAACGCTGATAAGTCCACCTCTTCCCCACACGGCCCTCAGCTCTTCTACAGGATCTATGCCTCTAGGAGCCTCTTGAGGTCCCCTCTGCTTGCCTCGTTCTGTGGATTCAGAGAAGCAGCAAATCTGGTCCCTTGCCTCAAGTGGCTTATGGTCCTGCACAGGGAGAGACCAGGCCACAAAATAACCAAAAGGCACGGACCGTGAGCCACTGGGCCCTAGCCCCTGGCCCGAGGGTGAGAGTATGGGCTCTGCAGTCTAGATGCTGAGGTTTAAATCCAGGCTCCAAACACACCCAGGACAGAAGATGCACTCTCCCCTGCTCCAGAGCGAGCTCAGAATTCACTTCCTCAAGGACACAAGAGAAAGACAGAGGCGGCTCATGGTGGGACCAGGACGAAAAGGTTGTGTCACTTGACAGGACATAGACTGAGCAGAAGCCAGTGAGGGGCACACAGACCCAGGGCGGGCCCCGTTGTAAAGACCTGTCACGGAGGGCACTGCAGGCAACGCCAGGGTAGAGGTCGATTTTGTAGCAGCTGCAAGGAACCTCACCGAGGAAGCAAGAATCCCAGCTGCCTTAAGCGGATTCCTTACCCGCTCCCCTCCCCCTTGTGGCCACACTCACCAGGGACACAGAGCAAGGCAGCATCTCTCCCGGCTGAGGCCGCGCCAGGCACCCCCCCCCCCCCCCCCGCCACACACACACCAAGTACCAGCACTCTTCTACAAGCGTGGCAACCAGGACCTAACTGATTCTTCACTCTGTAATTTCCTACATGTTACTGTAAGGATACTGAGGTCTTCTGGCCAAGTATTCTCAGACTGTCCACAGACAATAATGCTACAGGTCATGGTGGCCTTTCCCTCCCTGCTATCCACCTGGCCCACAGGCTCTTCCTTCCCTCCCCTGGACATAAACATGGCAGTTTTCTGGAGCCACTGCCCCATTCTTAGAAGGCAGCTGAGGTTGGCTCCACTCTAGACATCAGGAAATGGCTCCTTACTGGCTCACTTGCTTTTGCCTTCTCTGCTTTTCCTCCGCTAAAAGGCATACACACGGCTGGACCACATGAGTAGCTTACAAAACCTGAAAACTACTGTTTGTAGTTTCCCAATGCAGCAAGCTCCTTCCCCTCCAGGCCTTTTGTTCACACGGCTCCCTCTGCCTGGAATGCCCTTTCCATTTGACTCCTAAAAACTCACTCATCTTTCAAGGCTCACCTCAACAGTTTCCTCAGTGAAACTTTGTTGACTGCCTCTCCCACACCCCAGGTGAAATGACTCCTCCCTCCTTTGCCCTGGAGGCAACAGGGCAAATCAGTTACAGGCGGGGTCCCTAGATTCAGGTGCATAACTCCATCACTCACTAGCTCTTGAACCTTGTGGAAGGTACTTAACCTCTGTACCTCAGTTTCCTCATCTGTAAGTTGGCTAATAATAGTACTTATCTCAGAGTTGTTTAGGATTGAGCTAATTTATAAAAAGGCATTTAGAGCAGCACCTGTTTATTATTATTAATTATCTCTACTTTACAAACGAGGAAACTGAGGTTCTGAGAAGGTAAGTGGCTTCTCCAAGGTCATAACGCAGCGAGGTGGCAGAGCCAGGAGTTGCCCGAAGGTGAGTGTGACTCCATACTCTGTTGGACAGCCAGGCACGCTGATGGCGGCTGCAATCTAGGACGTGAGATGATGGGCTCTGTTCCTCAGTGTCAGCTGAGGGTAAGCTAGTCCAGGGGTGGCATCTGGCTCCTCCTCCCTGGTGCTCACTTGCATTCTGCTGGAGGAACCCCCTTTTCCTAGCTCCTGCCCACAAAGGCTTATATGTCTATCTTGAGCTCCTGTCTCCTTTCCCCTTGTAGCCTAGTCGTCTTGTCTCCAGTGGTCAGCGCAAGGACAAGGGAGCAGCAGAGGCACAGTGCTGTCACTTCATGCCCAGGACAACTCTCGGAGTGGGTATTCTTTTTCCTGTTTTACAGAGGTTGATACTGAGGCTGAAAGAAGTTAAGTGAATTTCCTAAAACCTCACAGCTAGTAAGTGCAGAATCAAGATTCTAAATCAAGCCTACTGGACTTCAGAGTCTATGTGTCAGATATTGGCACCTTTTATAGGTTCAGAGAGGTTAAGGAACTTGCCCCAGATCACACAGCTAGTTGGTAGCAGTGTCATAAATTTGAGCCAGACTCATCTGGCTCCAAAACTCTTTCTCTTGCACCAATGGTCTCTAGCCTGTGAGCCACGTACCCAGGGCCACATCACATCAAGCATCATCTGAAGACTAAGTGAAGGGAAAGTGTCACATACAGCCATACCATTTGTCTAGGATTATGCAGCTAGTATTGTAATTAAGAAAATACAAGTTCATTTAAAAGCCAATCAAATTCATTGCAGCTTTTTTTATTATGTACTTTTATCACTATACACCCAAAATATAAGGTCCATCAAGTGCTCAAGGGGGAAGGGAATGTCTGATAAGTTTTCTGATATTAGTAAGAGCCCCGTGTGCTCTGTCTGCCTACCTCCCTAAGAGCTCTCCAAAACCACACTTAGTACCTTTCTCAAGGTACCTTCCTGATCCTTAGTCACAAACTCACAACAGAGAAGTGCCTTCTGTGTGGAATAACTGTCTAAAGGTCATTAGCAGGAACAGGAGGCACAATCCTTTCCAGGTCTTGAATCCCATGAATGTTAAGAAGTAATGCCATCTCCAGCAAAGAGGACCCAAGTCCTAAGCTGTGGAAGGAAGGAAGGAAGGAAGGAAGGGGTCAGGGAAGTGAGTTTCTGTCTTTCCTATCCTGGCCTCCAACTCCTTCCCTGTCCACCTGCCTAGGATACATGGTCTGGGGAAAAGAACAACACCTATGTGGATTCAAATCCTAGCTTTACCTCTTCCTGGCTATGTGCCCTTAGACAGATTACTTGCCTTCTCTAAGTCTATTTGTCTGGGAAATCTGGTAGGGGAATAGGCATCTGGACTCTGGAGCTCATTAGTCCAGCCTTATACTCAGCATGGGTTCAGTGAATGCTTGTTGATACCCGGTGTGTGCCAGGCCCAGTGCTGAGCACGGGACACACAGAGATGGGTGGTAAGCAGGCCTCAAGGAGCTCACAGTCTAGTAGGAAGCACAAACATGTAAGCAGATGATTACAAGACCACATGATATACTCATTACAAAGTACTGAAGCCATACTAAGGAAGTGATTAACTATGTCTACCAGAAGTGGGGGAACACCAGAGAAGGCTTCACAGAAGAGGGTTTTGAAGGATGAACAGGAGTTTTTCCAACACATTAAAAGGGGAAAGGCGAGGTAAGCAAAGGGAACAGAATGAGCAAAGGGAAGTGAACGTGCGCTGTCTATTTGAAGAGCAGTGAGAAGTTTGATATGGCTGGAATGTTAGAGAGACAGGAGATATGAAGATAGGGATGCTGTAATAAGCTAGATCCTCCAGGCCTTGGGTACCGTGCTCAAGAGGAAGGATGGGCCACAGCCTCCCACATCTACCCTCTTGGCTCCAGTGCTGTTCCTGTCAAAACAAGCACACTGAATCACACCCTTTCCCGTGCCTTTGATTTAAGAGTTCCTCTCCTGGCCCTGACAGTAAGGCATTTCTGTCCCACAGATTATAACTCACTCTGGGCTATTATTCAGCTCCCCAGCCCTGGCCCTGCTGCAGTTAGTCCAAACATAATATCCTTCATGCATATATTATCTGTCTCCCTATTATCTGGAATCATTTCGGAATTAAATTTCAGTCCTGCAATATTGGCTTCAGGAGCGGCACGCTTTATGGGCTAGTCAAAGGTTAGAATACCAATCAAAATAACAGTGCCGATGCAGCGAGACATTTTAATATTCCAAAACCCGGTAATTGTAAAAGGACATAATATTTTTTCCCTGATTACCCCAAAGGCAACACATGTTAACAAGGCGAGGGAAGGAGTGAAAGAAATTTCAGAGTTCAGACAGCTGTAAGACATATTTAAAGGAAAAGCCCAGGCAGGGCACTACACCATGGGGGCAGGGAGATGAGAAGAAAGAAGACAGTCTCTCTAGCTCCAGCTGCCCCGACTCCAAATATAGCACTGGTCCCTCTGCTACCTCTGGACTATGTCCCAAGAGCTCATTCCCAAGGGCAGATGTTACAGAGGATGGGATGAAAGGAGAAAGAGCTCAGGATGTGGAGTCTTGAGGCCCAGGTTCTAGTTTCAGCTCTTCAATCCAAAGCCTCCAGCCCCCAGGCTGGCCCCTCCCAGGGCTTCAGCATCAAATCCAGTGGCAAACCCTCAGGGCTGCTCTCCCACTCGGCCTCTCCTTGTCCCGTGCCTGTGCCCCCGCCGCTCTCACATTTATACCTGGTGCTTTTGTGTCCTGTTCTCTTTGCACATATTTCTTCCCAAAGACAGTTAGAGGCCCTCAGCTACCTGGCCTCAGAGCTGGCTCCCCTCAAGATGGCAGCCCATGTGCCCACTGCCCCACGGACAACGCTCTGTACTTTGGCTGATGCCAAAGACCTGCGCCACAGCCCCAGTCTCGTCCTGACTACTGAGTGGTCCAGAAGCATTTGTCTCAGTGCAAGCCCTCCTCCATCCAAAATAAACAAAACAAACACCTGGCAGGGCCCCTACATCTTCAAACCTCTCTTGGTTTTCAGTTTTGTTTTGTTCTTGTTTTTTCCAAATAGCCCCAATCAAGGGGCTCTGCGGCAGGCACCATGCAGTCACCACTGTATGAAGAGTCCCAGCCTCTGTCAGGTTGCCTATCACTTGAGCAGCTCTATCCCCACAGCTACAAAATAGTGACCTGACCAGCAGAGTTCCAGACCCTTTCAGTCCACACGGCTTCCCAGCTAGTTCAGCCCACTCGCTGGAGCCTCCAATCTGCACCATCCCGACCTGCTGACCTGCCTATGGCCCCCAGCAAAGAACTTCATTAAGGCCGAGAATTTATTCCTCCATAAGCCCTTAATTTATTACTGCGCTGATTGGGACTCTGAACGCTCCAAGGTCAGGAAAAGTCGTACTCAGTCGTAGACACCAACCCTCCCTTCAGCAGTTTCTCCTGCTGTCCGCTCCCAGGGGAGGGGGAGACAGAAATGCTTCTTGGAGGGACCCAAGGTCTCCTCTCCCTCTTTCACAGCTGGTCCCAACCCCATCATCCCCTTCAGGGCATGCAGATATTGTAGCAGGGCGTATAGCACAGATGGCAGAGGAAAAGTGGAGCAGCAATCTTCACACCCTGGTTCATCTGGGTCTGTCAAATTCTAGGTGACCTCCAACCCTACAACTTCTGAGCATGACTGGCTGAGCCCTGTCTGCCAGGACTGACTCAGAATCCTCCGAAGGCTTCTGCCTACCTGCTTCCCCAAAAGCCCATCCAAACAGGCCCAAGCACCAGAGGGAATTCCAGGCCATTTGTGAGTGTATGTGCACGTACTTGCATGGCTTGGTCCGACTGTCCGTGAATCGTGTATGTGGAGGCATGCACTTATACATACATTTATACCTACGTGTCCTGCGTATGCAGTGAATATATACATACTATGTGTGCATGTGTATATCCATATACTCACATCCTTTTGGACCTACCCATTTCTTGACCTCTTATTTACACTAACATTCTCCTCCACCTAATCTTGGCTACCCACCCCCATGGGCACACCTTGGAGCCTGCCAACACTTAGAACTGCCCCATCTCTGAAATCACTAATTCAGACATGCTACTTTCCAACCATAATCTCTTATCCTTTCATCTGGCATGCTCAACTATAGCCAGTATACCCGTTCCCCATCTTACTGGGACCTATCCACTTTTTCCATATCCGTCAGGACCGCTGCTTTCTTCATTTCCCTCAACATCCAGCTTAAATCCCACAGTCCATCTTGGCAACCACTGTCTCGACAATATCTTCAACTCTTTTGTTCCTTTCATCACACCCCTTGGGAAAATCTCTTCTGTGTATGAATCTAAACGTCTGCTTTCTGCATGCCCACAGCCAGGCAGCTGAGCTTTGCTAAAGGAAAGCCACACAACTGAACAGAGAGGTTCCACTGTGAAGTAATGTCACCAACATCAACTGGACCCGCACCACTGCCTAGAAATCCGACTATACTTCTCAAGTAAGCTCATATTGCTATTCTTTACTAAAACTACAGCAATCCTTTTCCACTTTCTGCAAACCTTCGCAGCCTTCCCCTATTAGTTATCAGCAAATGACTGATCTACTTCACAGAGAAAAACAAAAGCCTCGGATGGGAACTACTACTTGTCATCACCAAATGCACAAGCCTACCTGCATCTGTCTGCACCCATCTTCCTCTCCTTACCCCATAATGATGGAAGAGGGGACCATCCTCCTGAAGACAGCCAGCGTCAAGAACCTGGGTTCTCCATACCATCTCCTGTCACCTTCTCAGAGACCTCTCTCACTCCTATATTTTGACCCTTGCTTCTCTAATATACAAACGAGCATGTGTCTTTTACCTTAAAACACAAAACCTGCCTCAACTCCACAGCTGCCCCACCACAGCCCTTACCCTTTCTCTCTCCTTCAAAACCACATTTCTGAAAACGTTAAAATTTCTGTCTCCTCATTTACTCCCCAATTCACTCCAACTTGGCTCCTATCCCTATCATGCCATCAAGAGGTTTTACCAGAGTCACCAAGGTCCCTGAGCCCAGGTCTGGCACTCATATTTCAGTCTTTACGTTATGTGGCTCCCTCTGAGCAGACCAGTCCTTTTCTTTGGAAGACACTCTTGGTGTCTATGGCATCACACTCTCCTGGTCTACCTCTTCTTCTACCATTCTTTTACCCTCTCTTTTTAACTGTTTGCTCTCTTGAGCACAGAGTCAGGCAAAACTAAATTTAAGTTCTAGCTCTGCCACGTACCAAAGTAAGACACTGAGCAAATTTCATCATCACGCTGTGCCTCAGTTTTCTCAACCTTAAAATGCAAAAAACAATAGTAACTACTGTGCAGGGCTGTGAAGATTGGATAATGGGTTAGATAATGAGTGCAGTGTCTGGCACAGCACTGTCCAACGCAAACATAACGTGAGCCACATAAGCAATTTATGAATTGAATGCCCAGCTCAAGTAATAAGAAACAGGTTAAATTAATTTTAAGAATATGTTTTAGGGGCTTCCCTGGTGGCGCAGTGGTTGGGAGTCCGCCTGCCGATGCAGGGGACACGGGTTCATGCCCCAGTCTGGGAAGATCCCACATGCTGCAGAGCAGCTAGGCCCGTGAGCCATGGCCGCTAAGCCTGCGCGTCCGGAGCCTGTGTTCTGCAACGGGAGAGGCCACAACAGTGAGAGGCCCGCGTACCGCCAAAAAAAAAAAAAAAAAAAAAAAGAATATGTTTTATTTAATTTGGTATATCCAAAGATTACCATCTCAATAGGGACTCAGTATAAAAAAATTATTAATGAGGTATTTTTTATTTTTTCATACTTAAGTGTGTAATTTACACTTATGACACATCTCAATTGAGATGCTAAATCTTCATCAGAGATACCTGATCTGTATTGAGACTTTAAACAATTAACAGTTGAAAATGCAGATTTACCAATCCAGTGTGTTCTAAATATACTGAAAAGTTCTTCTTGAAAGTTTTTAACTTACATTTAAATTAATTAAAATTAAATAAAATTTAGAATTTGTTCGCCAGTCATATCAGCTACATTTCAAGTGCTCTATTGCTACAGGTGGCTAGTGGCAACTATATTGGACACAACGGATCTAGCACATGAAATGCAATCATTAAATAAGAAATATTACTATTACTACTAGTGACCACTCCTGCTCCTTCTCTAGTTCTGACTCTTCCTCCTCTATGTATCAAACATTGGTATTTCCCAGTGTTCTGTCCTAGGCTCTCTTTTCTTCTCATCTTATTCACTCCATTCCCAGGGCTTCAATTATCATTCACATACCAATAATGCCCCCAAATCTGTATCTCTTATCCTGACCTTATCCCTGAGCCCCAGACCTACATATCAAATACCTTCTCAACAGCTTCACAAGAATGTCTCAAAGGCATCTAAACTCAACATGTCCCACACTGAATTCACCTTCTCTTCCAATCCCCAAACTTCTCCTCCTTCCATTATCTCAGTAAATGCATTCCAACTCTCCCAGCTGCTTACATCATAAACCTTGGGAGTCATGATGGTCTTCTCCTTCATCCTCAACCCTCACAGCCAGTCAGTCACCATTTCCTATCTATTGTACAGTCAATTCTGCTGTAACACTTGTTTTGAAAGAGCAAATTTGTTCCAGTGCAACTGAAGTCTTAGGGAACGATTTAGCATAACGCACATTGTACATTTGTGTGAGACTCTGTCCTTAAGCAATACAAGATAAACACAGGAAGTTACACCCAGCTGAACAGAGCTGTGTAAGAATAAACAAAATGACACGTGCGTACACCTCAAACATATACCAGCTACCTGGATCACCACATGTGCTACAAGCCACAACCGTCTGAGTACAATCTCTGATTTCAGAGAATTCTCTTTCTGCCACTCCACAATAACTCACAAGCTACAACCCTTCTCATGCCCATTTCCACAAGCAAACTTCACGTTTTTTTTCAAGGTAAAATGCCATATTTATCATAGTATTTATGTATTTCTTAACCATTTAATACGTGTAAAATCATGCTACCCATAATTTTTATTTTATTAGATTCCCATCTTTTTTCATGTGTCGCTGATGAAGTTTGTGAGTACTGTGCACCTAACCCCATTTTTATGGCACAACTTTCCACAGCAATGGTGATTTGGGGGGAGGTATATGTTGCATCGCAGCAGAACTGACTGTACCATTTAACACTCCAGATTCAGTCCATTTCTCTGCATTTCCACTGCTAACAATTTAATCCCAGTAGCTATCATCTTTCACTTGGAATGGCCCAATTCTCTGGTTCTCAACCAGGGACGGTACCTCCCCACTCCCACACCATCCAGGCCACCGGAAAAGTATGTGTCTGTCGAGGGGAGGTGGCATTTTTAGTTGTCACAGTGACTTGGAGAGGTGCACTACTGGTTTCAATGAACAGGGACTGGGGATGCTGCGAGTTCAGCAATGTTGCCCACATGATGATGTGCCCCATCCCAACACGCCAACTATAGCCCCATTAAGAAAAACCAGTACTGGTCCCCTATATCTACTCCTAGCTCTCTCTACACTGCAGCCAGAGAGACTTTTTTCAAAATGCAAATCAGATGATGCCTCTCCTAGGTTCAGTACCCTGTAATTGCTTCCCCTCACCCTAAGGATAAAGATCAAAATCTAAAGTCTGGTCTACAGACTCCCCTCCAGTTTCATCTTACGTCAGCCTTCTCTCTTCCCCACTTTCACTGTGCTTCAGGCAGTCACTCATTCAACAAATAATGATTAAACATCTACTGTGTGCCAGGAACTATCCAAAGTGATGAAGACAGAAGAGTAAACAGAAGAGACAAAAGTTCTTTGGCCCCCATAGAACTTACATTCTAGTTTCATGAAGCTGCCAGGCTTCTCTTCACCCCAGGGCCTTGCCACGTGTGGTTCTCTGCTTAGCCAATTCCTGCTCATCCCCCAGGTCTCAGCTTAGACTCCCTTCCTCCCTCCACCCCAATAAGTCAGGTCCCCTTGTGATGTGATTCCATGACTCTGAACTTTTTAGTGTTATAACACAATTGAAATTGTTTAACATCCATCTCTTCTGTTATATTCCCAGGGCCCAGCACAGTACCTGGAACACAGAAGGCGCTCAAAAATATTTTGCTTATTGATGCAGATGTGTATGTTTATATATGTGCAAGTGCCCTTACATTTTAGGAATATGTATATATAAACACATTCGTGTCTGTGTGTATTTTCAGATATTTCTGCAGGTGAATATGTGTATACACATGTATCCAAGTATGGATACATACATACAATTTTGGGTAGGCTCGCTTGAGTGTATTCATTCACATGAGTACATATGTATATTTGTGTGTGTGTGTGTGTGTGTGTGTGTGTGTGCACTCTTCTGGCCCCTCAGTGACAGCTCTGACCTCCTGGAGGCCGCTGGAAGCAGGGCCCCAAGTCCTCTCTAAGCTGACAGTTCAATGAGAGTATAGATCATTCAATGACATTCCAAATGTCAGCAAACACTGGCTTGCTCCTCTCTGCTACAAGGAAAGTAGGTGGAGACAGGAGATGTGGAAACCTGGCCCTAGAAAAGTTGTCCTTCCCTGACGCAGCCCACACCGCCTCTGGACAGGAGAGGGCAGCTGAAAGATAACATTCTGCCTCTTCTCAGACTGGAGGCCTTAGTCAGTCAGTGCAGACCGTTACCTCAGTCCCAGGTGCTCACTCAGCACGTCTAGGTGGCCAAGCAGACCAGGACCCTCCCCATTCTTTTCATGGGGCAAAGCCCTGCTGGGGGGTTGAGGAGAGGAGAGGAAGGGAAAGAGGTAGGACAAAGTAAGATCAAGGATGGGAGAGGAGCCTGTAGACAGCCAGGGCCTGGGTCCCACATGGGGACAGAAGGCAGGAGTGAGGCTTTTACATGGTACTCCCACAACCCTGGCAATGGCCTCTCCGGCTTAGCTTTTAGCATTGCTCTTTTTAAGGGTGCAGGAATCTTTGTGCAACCTGCACTAAGTCATGCAGTATAGAGATCAGAAAGATTGCCATGTGCCTGGACCTCTGGGGCCCTGCAGCCTCCCTGTCTTGCATGGCTGCTGGCAAGGACTGGAGTTCGGTCATCTTTCCTACTGGGCCCTTAAGCACAGCTGGAACACGATGTGGCTGTAGGGCAGAGAGGAAGGGGTGAGACCCCTGGTTTTTCTTAGACCTGCTCAGTCTACCTTCCAAGAGGCGATCACAGAGTCCTCAGTTTCCCCTGGTACCCACTCCCCGCTCCATGGCTCAGCACAGTCTGGCAGACGAGCAAGCTGAGCAGGCTCAGCACAGCCGCCTCCACTGCCAGCAGCACCGAGGTAGTCCCGAGTGGCAATGTCATCGCACGGGTCGGCTGCTTTCCTGCTTCTCTGCCGAGGAAGCTAGAGGCAGGGAGTTATCCATACACCAAAAAGTCTAGTGAACTTCACAGAGCAATTGTTCATGGTCAGCGCCTGCCTCGCTTGGTGGGGCCTTCACATTGCATTTGCCAAGGCCAGCAAGCAGCCTCAGATGCACTCTGACAGCTGGCACGCCGTCTTCCAGGAGCACAGGCCTGGCCACACCCGCACGCGTAGCCCTGCCAAGGCCCGCGTGAAAGGGCCTCTCTGGAGCCAGCTCTCAGAGATCAGTCAGCCAGCCAGCAATTGTTCACTGAGCACACACTCTGCACCTAGCCTTGATCTGGCCACCGGGGACACAGAGAGGAACCAGACTCAGTCTTTGTGCTTCGGATGAACACGTCTGCAAGGAAACACACAGACTCAGTTTCAACCCTCGAAGATCACTGATATCCAGAGTGGCAAGGAGCCTCAAGGCAAGAGTTCGACTGCAAAGCTTCTCAGTGGAGGTGAGGCCTGAGCTGAATCGTCAAGGAGAGGGAATAAGCCCGATGAAGATGACTGGGGGTGCTTCAGAGGGAAGGCCATAGGCCAAGGCCTGAAGGCAGGACAGAGCCTGGCCTCCTCAGCCAAAGCTGGGAGGTAGTAAGCAGCTGTTGTTCAGCTGCAAGGGAGATCATCGGGGGAGGTGGGGAGGGGTCGAAGCACAGACAAGCCAGAGGGCAAAGGACCTGTACACCAGGGAAAAGCAAAGGAGTTCACAAACACTGCCACAGAGAGCGGCTGCCCTAAGACGTACGGAACAAAGTCCAAGGTCATTGTCTTCCAGTGCTCCTCCAAATGCTCACTTAGCTCCAGCCCTCACACACACCAAAGGCATGCTGCTCTCCCTGCCCCGAAGCCCCCTCTCCTCCTCAGATCCAAATCCCACCTCCCTTGAATGCCCAGTTCAAGACCCAAATCCCCATGATACCAGCCTGAGCCTCCAATGACCTCTCCCTTCTCTGGGGCCCCCGGGAGCCACTACTCTGACCTCTGGTGTGTGTTCTCCCTTTTCTGAGCTTCCTGGGAGTCACTGAACGGCATGGGGTTCCTGGGGCTGCCCCAGGTCTGTTGCCCTTACATCACAGGGATTAATGGGAGTCAGTCTCCCTAGTGGCCTGGGCCTCCTAGAGCCAGGATCCTATCAGAGCAGGGGTCTGCAGCGTCTATTCCTACACCTCCCTTCTTGTGCTTACCTAGGAAGGACAGCACACACTAGGAGAGTACAGTTTTCTGGGTGATTCATTCTCTGCCAGGCCCACTTTCCTAGCTACACGGGGTCCCTCCCAGCCCACAGCCTCAGTGCCCACTCCCCAGGTGCTCAGTGCTACATGAGTGCCAGTCTCTTCCCCCATGCTCACAGGGAAGCGGGCTCTAGTGTCCACAGCCCTTCTCACATGAGCAAGCTCGACTGGGGCTAGACAGGACCAAAGCCCGCCTGAACCAACTCTGCCTCCCAACCCGAAGGAGATACCAGGGCCAGTCAGGTGGCTCAGAGGCCACACTCATGATCACTCATGATACTTTCCCAGAGGCTGAGCTAGGACCACCTCCCTCCCAGAGGCAATGCAGCTCAGCCCAGAGGTGGAGCTCCAAGCAAGAACCTGGAAACTACCCTTAATTGGGACTTCTCTGCACATCTGGGTTAACACCAAGGAGGGCAGTGTCAAACTCCACCCAGCAGCCTGGTCCCCCAAGCAGCTCCCCACTCCCAGAAATAACCACAACCTTCCAGCACACATTAGCTAGGGAAGGGTATTGAGAAAAGAGAAGAAAAGAAAAGAGATGAGAACAACAAGTTGAAAACAGCAATGAGAAAAGAAAGCAAGAGGGGGGGTGGTCTGAGGCAAAGGAGAACCAGAGGAAGCATGGAGTGGGACTCAGACACAGTACCTTTTTCAGATTAATCCACTGCTTGAAGTAATCTGCCACTGGCAAGCCCAAGTACTGGCACTGGCCCGGGAGCCTGAAGAAAGGGAGGAGAGAACAAGTTGAGCACCCATGTACCAGGTACGGAGTCTTAAAACAGGAAATCCAATAGAGTCTATAAGACAAAGTGATCTCAAGGCTAACCCACTAGCCATGGGTCCTACCCCACCCAAGAAAGGCACCCCATCTCCAACACTCTGGACACTGGGCTCCAGATGCAGCCCTCAGATCCAACTGTGAGAACCTGGAGACTCTATTCAAAATGATATCAGCCGCACTGCTTTCTGACGGCCTACTACACGCTAAGTGTCTTACTTACATTCTCACGTTAATTCAGAGAGATGCTGTGAGGTGGGTAGATCTGTATATATTATAGACGAGGAGGGGTTACCTAAGATTCCACAGCCAAAACATGATAGTGCCAAGAAGTGAACCCAGGTCTGTCTCACTCCAAAGCCTATGTTCTTGCCAATGCACCAGGATGTTGTCGTCATCTTGTTACACAGAGAGGCAGAGATGTAAGATAGGAGGAGAGAGAGGAAGAGCATGTGATTTAGAGATAGTTGGGCAGGGGCTTCGGCTCACATTTAAGTCTCAAGCAATAGGCTTTCTGTGATAGAGAAGAGACCACACAGAGGGTGTGGAAGTCAGAATCTAAACCAAGAACATGTTCTTGTTTTCTCTTTAAATAATAATTTATAAATTATCTCCCCTTCCAGCTCATGATGCCGTTTGGCCCACACAAATCCATTCAGCCAAACACTTACTGATGTTTTACAATAACAGTCAGTCACTTAGGCCTCAAAAAGTAAGACTTAACTCCTGCACGTAAGGGGCTCACAGTTTGTTCAATGGAATGGATAATAAAAGAAATAGATAAAAAGCCTTAAATTGGGACTTCCCTGGTGGTGCAGTGGTTAAGAATCCACCTGACAATGCAGGGGACACGGGTTCGAGCCCTGGTTCGGGAAGATCCCACATGCCGCGGAGCAGCTAAGCCCACGCACCACAACTACTGAGTCTGCGCTCTAGAGCCCGTGAGCCACAACTACTGAAGCCTGCGCGCCTTGAGCCCGTGCTCCGCAACAAGAGAAGCCACTGCAGTGAGAAGCCCGCACACCACAACGAAGAGTAGCCCCCACTCGCCACAACTAGAGAAAGCCCATGCGCAGCAACGAAGACCCAAGGCAGCCAAAAATAAATAAACTTTAAAAAAAAGCCTTAAGTTGAAGCATTGGGGTACATGGAAGGATGGTGGAGGATGCTAGAAATATCAGCTGGGGAAGATCATGGAGTTTTCTTGCTAAGAGGAGCTTGGCCACAGGCAATAGAGAGCCTCAGAAGAGTTGTGATTTACAAAGATTGTTCTGGGGGCAACAAAAACAATACACTAAAAAAGCCAAGTATTAGCCAGGAGACTAGACAGTAGCCGTAGAGACAGCGAGCCAGCAACAGGAAAAGATATAAAGGAAGCCTTGGTGACCGAATGGGACGTGGGGCCCAATGAGAGAAAGCAGTAGAACCCAATTCAGAGGTGTGTGGCTTGGTTCGCTTCATGCTACTCACTGAGACAGATACAAAGACAAAGTTAGGGGCGCAGAGAGCATATCTAATAGATGAAGCGGGCCAGCATTTAATCAATTTCATTATTGTTTTAAAATTTTCTTCATACAGTGTCTCCCTAAACCAGGGTACACTGCTCCCACTGCCTCGCCCCTACCACCCCACCGAATGAAGGCATGAGTTTGGGAATGCAGTTTTAGATATACACCTGATGTGTGCTAAGCACTCAACATCTGTTGAGTCTGAGGTGCCTAGGAGACATTTGGCAGTGGGGATGATGTCTAAGAGGCAGATGGATGTCCAGTTTTAAAGACAGGTCGGGACTGGAGATATAAATTGTTAAGTCATTAACGTAATTTAAGTAAAATTAAAGCCATGAGAGTAGACGAGATCACCTGGGAAGAGTGTGGAATGAGATGAGCAGAGGGCCCAGGCTAATGTCTCAGGATAAAATGAAACCAGGCCACCCCTACCAGACCACCACCACAGACAAGGAACTCACTACTACACATAGCAGTCGGCTCTAATTTTGGACTCCTTCAATTCTCAGAACAGCCTTCCTTTATACTAAACTAAAATCTGTCTCTTGTAACTTCTACCCATGTGTCTGAGAAATGTCTTTAGAAACTACAGAGAATGAGACTTCTATCTCTTCCTTGCAGAACCCTCCCAAGATCTGAGAGCCTAGGGAGCTTCCTCAGAGTTCCCTTCTCCAGGTCGCATAGCCTCAGCTCCTTCGAGAATTCTGTAGGAGATAACGTACCATGAGTCGGGACTCACCCAACCCACCTCCATGTCCAGAGGGCAAGGCTCCTGGACCTTTTTCAGGGTATCAGATTGCCAAGGTCACAAATGCTCTTTGGACCTCACTTCACATCACCTGTGGTCAACCTAAATGATGATGAAAGCAGGCTTACCCTTTCTGGAATATTTATAACTGATTTTTGAACTTAAAAAGCAGGTCATTAGGGGCTTCCCTGGTGGCGCAGTGGTTGAGAGTCCGCCTGCCGATGCAGGGGACACGGGTTCGTGCCCCGGTCCGGGAAGATGCCACATGCCGCGGAGCGGCTGGGCCCGTGAGCCATGGCCGCTGAGCCTGCGCGTCCGGAGCCTGTGCTCCGCAATGGGAGAGGCCACAACAGTGAGAGGCCCGCATACCGCAAAAAAAAAAAAAAAAAAAACAGGTCATTAGTGTCAAATGCCAGAGTGGTCAAGCAAGATAGAGCTGAGAAAAACCCAATGAATTTGGCATTGGTGGGCTGGTGGGAACAGAAGGCAGCAGGCGACGTGTTGAAGAGTGAGAAGAGATAAGAAAGTGGAGATCACAAGTACAAACTCCTTTTTTAGGAGGCTTGGCAAAAAGAATCCAGTCGAAATGACTTGTTTCTACCCTAGAAAGTGTTAGGACAGTCAGCCTTCCATCCATTATTCTTCAGTTATTTGACAGACACTAGTTGGAAGTCAGTGCCCATGTTTCAGGTGGTAGAGTTAAGGATTTACTTTTCTAAGACCTGAGACACCTTTCCAAGGGAAGGTTCCTCTCAACACCCAGGTGGCACAGTGACATCAACTACAACCAGTCAGTTTCCTAGGAGGGAAATTCTGGCTGAGGCCAAGATGATGAAGGGGTATCCAGGTAGGATGTCCCCATGTGGGAACCAAGGACCAAGATTATAAGGAAATGAGGCAAGATTTTGAAAGATGAAAGGTAGCTTTAGGAACTAGAATGTGGTTGCCTAAGAAGCAGAACTGTAATGTCTGGATAATTTTCTTGTTCCCTGCAATTTTTCTTTCATGTTCTTTATCCTTGGTATTTGTGAAATGCTTGCTCAGGTCAGCTTTTTTTTTTGCGTTACGCGGGCCTCTCACTGTTGTGGCCTCCCCCGTTGCGGAGCGCAGGCTCCGGACGCGCAGCCTCAGCGGCCATGGCTCACGGGCCCAGCCGCTCTGCGGCATGTGGGATCTTCCCGGACCGGGGCACAAACCTGTGTCCCCTGCATCGGCGGGCGGACTCTCAACCACTGCGCCACCTGGAAAGCCCAGGTCAGCTATTTTTGAAGAATCATATTAAGACCTGTGAGTGAAGGGGGCCACCAGAAGCACCAGAATCTGCAAAGGAGCAGGTTAGGGGACTGGCCAGCAAAAGGCAAGGGTCCTGGGTCACCTATCATACTCTCCCTTAGCCAAGCCCAGCACCCTCTGATTCTTTTAGTTGACACAGGCCAGGAGTGCTTTTGGCTGGCTGGTCCTGGGAGAGGGAAGGGCTCCCTCTTCAGCAGGATTTCAAAGGCAGATATCAGCTGCAGGCTTCTCTACCCAGGTAGGAAGGGTCTAGCTCAGTAGGATCCTGCCTGTTTCTCTTGGTGGAGGACCTATACCAGAGTGGCCGCACTGAGGACAGACTAGACAGATGGTCAGGCTGGAGACTCAGCTTCTGATATGGCTCAGCCGCATCCAGAGTGCTGCCTGGGCCCCCTGGCTGACTGAAGCAGAGGGAGGCGGGACCATCATTGTCACTCGGGGCCCTGGTCACTTGCAGGTACACATGCTGTTTGCAGACTCACAGGCATTCAGGTTGTTGAGTCCTCCAGCTAATGGGAGGTCCTAGCTATGTGACTTCAAGATACAAGCAGTACAGTTATAGCAGGACGCAGGCCTATCTTCACAAGAGACACAGAGCCATATGCCAGAACTTGAACTCCCAGGTGCCTCGTGGGAAGAGAGCTACACATTTCTATGACAGAACCCTAGCCCAGCTTAGAGAGCACCAAGAGAAACCCTGTGAGGAAGGTAGGTTAGAGTAGTTGTCACCCCTTCATAAAAGAGGAAACTGATGCCCAGAGAAGAAAAAGGATTTGCTTAATCAGACAACAAGCCAAGGGCAGAACTAGAAATGGGATCTAAGTCTTCTGACTACACAAGGCATCAATCATTTGGATGCAGTCTTTGCAGTCCCTGGGAAGGCAAGGTCTGGGGCTTTAGAGGGTTAGGTAGCACGGTGGTCAGTGCTCAAGGTCACACCTGGGTCCACAGTTCTTAGGAGCCTAAGGCTAGGGTCAGTGGGTACCAGTGGGTATATGGTTCCACCAATTTAGAAAAGAAAAAGGCAAAGTCACCCTGGCACGAAGGGCCTGAATGCTGTGAGTTCCTACCAGATACTGATCCCAGGAAAAGAGCCATTGGCAGTGGGCCCTGGACTAGCCTACGGGCATGAACGTGCAGGCAGGTTTATGGTGCCCAGGTCTCCAGGCAGCTGGGATCACTGGGCACAGAGCTCCTCAACTGCCCAAACATCATCTGGCCATGCTTATTACTGCTGCCCAATGAAATTTTATGCACCAAGTCCACAGGTGTGATTTCCCCTTCTTTATGAGGGTCGGAATGACATCACTGATGGCCAATAGAAAAGAGCCAATTATGTCCAGGCCATAAAAAGGAATGGGATTTTTTTTCAACCAAATCAAAACTTCCTTCAGCTTCATGAATGCAAGGGGCCCTCTTTAAGGAAGCCCCCACACACACCAACCCCAGTCCTGCCTGTGGGCTCTAAACCAAGGGATATGATTGCTTTCCAAATACTATGGGGCCTAGGGCCAGAGAGGGGCTCTGCCTTTGGCGTTAACCATGTGGCCCTGCTCTTATCACACTGGCCCCTTAGGGTCATCAGAACCCACTGTGAAACCCTCTTGCTGATGCTTGACTGGCTCCCTGCTGCTCCATCCAGGGGGGCATCAGAAAAGATATGGTACTCCTCAAGTTCCTTTATCACTCCTGCTAAATAACAAAAAGAAAGCAAAGAAAGCCCTCTCCTACTTAGAAAGAACAGTATGGGAGGAATAGGGGTGTAAGAAACAGCACCTTGCCCATACAGCACAGAGCAAAAGGAGCCCCTCATCCAGCCCTACCACCTGCAGCCCAGCACTTGGGCTAAGTCCAGACAGCCCTGATGGCAAACAGCTCAGCGCCAGCCAAGGCAGGGGACTAGCTCATTAAGGGAACGTCACCTTTGCTAATGGGTATGGGCGGGATGAAGCCACTGTTAGCAAGAGCTCAGCTTTGAAGACTGGGTGAAGCAGAGCTGGGGACTCTGCTAGACCTACTAGGCTTGAGTCGATGGGGCCAGCAGCATGCATGGAGGTCTGACAAACAGACTGGCAGACACCAAGAGCCAGGACCAGCAGGAGAGCAGGCACAAGTTCTGGCAGAGGTCATGGACACTCTTCCTTCTGTGCTTCTCTCTCTGCAAATCTTAGGGACAACTCTAAATTGGGGAGATGCAGGTCACTCTCAAGCCCTTAAAGAGGAGGAAGTCAGCTGAATTGGAGGCCATATTTGATCCCCCTCTGCCTCTCTGGAAAAGCTGTGGGACCCAGATCTCGGAGTGATGTAGGCTTTCAGTCCTGGTACCCAAAAGCACATACTGCTGTCCTGCAAAGGGCAAACTATTTTGTGCCACCTGATATGCAGAAAAAGGGGAGTGTTGAGGTGCAGAGGCCAAGAGCAGGGAGAAAGGCCCTGTCTTCTTCAAAGTCACCTTGGAGCACGGAGGCATGGAAGGCCCAGCCTGGGGAAGGCAGAAGCAGCAGACCCAGCCGACCAGTCAGATGGGAGCTCCTGCCGAGGGGTCACCTATGAGGGGGGTTGGACTTGTTTCCATGAGGGGCTCCACACTTGCTCATTCTGATACAAACCTTCTCAAAGAATGCTGTCACTGGCTGTCCTGCATCTCAGAACCACCACATCTCCTAGGCTTGTCTCCAACTCCCAGGGCTGAGCCTCAGGAAAGGTCCCCTTCCCCTGGGTCCCAGTCTGGGAGTCCTACTAGTCAGAGCCTCCCCAGTCAGCATGACGTGATTCTGCATCCAGCTCCGGCAGGCTGCCCCAGCCAAGGCAGCACTTAGCTGGGGACGCAGCTCTTTGTCTCTCCTATTTCTGTTCCCCTACCCAGAGGAGATAAACAGACCCTGGGTGATAAACGGCCCGCCTTTCACGATCACTTTTCCTCAAGTTGAGGAGAGTAGCTGGTGATGGATGGGCTGGAATTTGGTTATCAGGAAGGGCTGTCAGCCAGAGGTGCCTATCTCCTCCCCCACTACGCAGGGCATCATTATGCTATGGCATCGAGGTAAAATATGAGCAAGGGGAGGGAAGGAAGGAAGAGGGGAAGGCTGGGCTTCTACACGGAGCCAACTGAGCTACAATGAGAGCAGGCACGGGGCTGGGACGTTAGTTATCTGCCTGTGACACCTTTTATCTCTGCACAAATTGGTCCTTCCACCCCCACTGCATCCTCTTATACAAACACAGGCAGGCACCATGTGTCACCATTGCAATCGCGTAGCAATTTAACCCGAATTAGTGAGGGGGTCAAACAAGGAAATAGGGGTTTCTCATTTCAACAGGTTCCTTAGTCTCTGCTCTGAACCACCACACTGCGGGGAGGAGGGTGGAGAGAGGCAGACTCATAATTGAATTCACTGACTTGGCCACTGCTGATGTATAAAAAATTAATGCTTAAGTCTCGTACTTATCAAAGCCAGTCAGTTTCCATCTCACCTGCAAGACACACCGTGGCAGGAGATACAGCCTGGCTGCCCCCGGTGGGCTGAACGCTCAGTGCTTTCCACCAGGGCAGGACTGGCAAGGACAGGAAGGGAGAGAAAGGCGCTGCCCTGCAGCAGCAACCCCTACTAGAAGCCTACAGGATAGTGTGTAGGGTGTGGGGGAAGGATGAGGGCAATGGGGGTTACAGGAGGTGAGCACATCAAAGATGATCCTAGACAGTTCAAGAATACACTTCAGTCTACAGAGAAAAGGCATTCTGGCTCCACCCTCCACCAGGAGGTGGCCAGTAACCCCTCTCTGTCCCCCACCCACACACACACAGACACAGCTGTGCTGAAATTGAAGAAGCCAGTGGGAGCACTGTCAGCACTGACAAGGCTAAAAGAGCAGGGAGTGGAGGAGTCAGGTCCGTTCCCAGATCACTTCCCCCACGCAGACCCTGGAGCTAGAAGAGCCCCTGATGGGGGCGGGGGGAAGGAGAGCACAGTAGAAGCCCCACCAGGCACATGGCTCTGCCGCACTAAGAGACAACTTGGTCAAGTGAACGTGTGTCCTTGGGCAAGTTACATCACCTCCATGCCCTGCTCTGGGAAGGTTAAACGAGCCGGCCAAGGGAAACATATTTTATAAATAAGCACTTATAGAAGGGATTCTGGCTGTAAGGAGGTCAGCTGAGGCCAAACCTGCCTTTGGAGATGCTTCCAGGCCACCTGCATTGAGAAGACAGTGCCTCGGTCAGGAAAAGGATTCTAGAGAAGTTTTCTGGGGATGACAGAGTAGGGAAGTCCCAGAACCATTCAACAGTTGCCAAAATGAATTCCAAGAAGCTTGGGGGTGAGGGGAGGAGCTGTGGATAGAGAAGCACCTCGGTACTCATTCTCCAAATCCAAAAAATCAGCACGCAAATAGGAGGGAACAAAAGCCAAGGCCCCAGTCTGAGACACAAAGTGGGAGAACTTTCTACCTGAAGTGATACCACATATTTATGGGTATCACTGAGACCCAGGACCCTCAAGGAGCAGAGGCCAATCAAACCTGATTCCTATACTCAGGACCACCTAGAAGATAACCACAGCATGAACTATAATGATCACTCCAGGAGAGACCACAGCAAAAGGGTCATCTCATTCCTGGGGATGGGACGGCAATGCTGAGGAGCACTTACAGAGACTGAGCTTCAATCCCCTTCTCTCTCTCTCTCTCTCTCTCTCTCTCTCTCTCTCTCTCACACACACACACACACACACACACACACACACACACACACACACTCCCTCTCTCTCTCTCTCTCTCTCACTCCCTCCCTCTCTGTCCCTGCACTCTCCTCCTGCCCACAGCCTTGGGAGAACGCACTGCCGACTTCTCAGCCCACTTTGCCCCGACACTTGCCCCTATCCTCTGGGACGGCTGCAGGTTACAATTCCAACCACCAGCTTCAGAAAGATGATACACTTGCTGGAGCCTGCAAAGGGTCAGGAGAGAGTACTGTTTGAAATACCAGCGTGACAGCTGGCTCCTTGTCTGTCTCTTCCTCCCCCATCCCCCTCCCCAAACTTGTCATGGTACAAGAAGTCTATAAGCAGCCCATCAGCTTTAAATATCAGTGTGCGTGAAGCAGGAGCACGAGAGCGAGGGAGCGGGAAGCAGACAGCAAGCGCCTCTGTCGCCACTGCCTGTCAGGGAACACTAATGAATTTCACCACCAGCAGCCATGCCTCAGATGGGGGTGAGGTGGGGGTGGGGAGTTTTCTAGGGAGAACATTCACAGTATTAAAACATCTCTTCCCAAAGCCCTGTTAATAAATGTCACTGCAGAGCCAAGAACTACGCCCCGCCACTAGGACTCAAGGCAAGGGAGGGGTTGGGACGAGCCCTGAGGTCCACCCAAACAGGAAGGGGAGTGCAAGTGTGAGGCTGGAGGGAGCCAGCTGAGCCCCCCAATTAAGAGGGTGACCACTATCACCCGTGCTCATCTCATAAAGGCCTTGGGATGCTTGGTTGAGAGGACTAGGAGGACAAGAAGGAAAGGCCTCACGCTGGAAGAGAGTACCAGCAGTGCGGCCCCAGCCAGACTCACTCCCCGCCCCACTTCCCATCAACTTCAGCCAACTCACTACACTTGAGGCCCCAGGAGGTACAAGGGGCTCCGGGCCATCTTTCCAGATCTAGGGGAGGTGGGGTGAGGAAACTCAGGCACCAGTCCCAACAGGAAGCTACTTCCCCAACAGATGTCAGAAGCCAGAGCTTATTATACTCTCCCTTTCACAGATGAGGAAATGGAAGTTGAGAGTGGTAATGTGACTTTCCCAAGGTCCTACAACTAGTAGGTAGTGGAGCCAGGACTCAAACCCAGGTCTCTTTCAATCCTAAAGGTCCTGTTCTTTCCACAATACCACACAGCTTCTCTGAGGAGGGGCTGATCACCTCACTGGCTCCTGTGTGTCCTCTATTGCCAGGCCCTGCCCTGCCCCTCCACCCCCTCCCACTGGTACACATGCACCTCTGGCCTGGCATGGGCCACAGCTGCCATGTAGCACAGGGCTGGGCCTCAGGCCAGGGTGAACCCAGCTTGGCAGAGAAAGCCCTGGGCCTGAGCCAGGCCATCACCTGGGAGTCTCCACAGCCCAGAGGGCATGGCTGCAGGCACAAGACTTCCCTCGGGTGCTCTCCGTACAGCTCTGATCAGCACTGTCTGATCTGGCAGTGACCTGCTGTGCAGGGGGCAAATGACATTTAATTTCCTCTTGGTTTCCCTATGGTACAGACGAAAGGCCGTCACCTGCGTCTGGGTCTGGCAGCACAGCTGGAAGTGTTCGCAGACATGCTGCTCTGGAGAGTTCCCAAACAGAAACCAGAACACAGGCGGGTGCAGAGGGACGCCCCGTAGGCCAAGCTGCCCGTACTCCCAGAGAAAACCAACCTCAAATCCCCATCAGCAAGCAGATGCTTGAAGCCTCCAAAAGGCACCGTACATGTACAGAGCACCTCCCTGCTCCACCGCTTTGTGGCCCACCTGTCACCTGTCTCTACTCCCATTTCTCCCACACAGAGCCCACAGAAATAACCACACAAAGCACACAAAGGCCACAAACACCCTGGGGAACAGTCTAACATGCACCTCCCCAGTGCCACAAAACCAAATACTGTGTATCTCGCCAGCCCCTCTCTGGTGAAACAATAAGACAAGCACCTCTTCGGAGTCCCTCCCGCTGCAATTCTTCCAGGGAAAGTGCCCCACCTGCTGCGGCTGCGAAAAGTGCTGGAGCGGCCACCAGGACCGGCCAGCCCTCTTTCCCAGGTGGAATGGCAGAGGCCTCAGCAGGCAGCAGGGAGTAGGGTCCGGGGAGGAGAGTGAGCAGGTGACAGGAGGTTTCCAGGGTACTCTGGTCAGTGTCTTGGCTGGTGAGCTATTCTCTTTTTGGCTCAGGCACTCCGTTACAGTTTGAGTGGTCTCCAAGATACCTCATTCATCCCCCACCAGAGTCTCCACCTGGCCTGTGGCCATCTTGACCCTTTGCCTGGGCTGCCTTTGTGTGGCCTACAATGCCCTCTGGAGGCTCTGAGGAGAGCATCCGGCAAGCATTCAGGATCTGGGATGCAGTCTGACCTCTGCTTCCAGGACACAGCTGTTCCCCTTACCCCTGGCTGATCTCCTCTGCCCTGATCCCAGCTCCCCTGACCCCTTCAGGATGTGTAACACCTAGCCTACACAGTCACACTTCTGGTGGGCATTTTAAACCATGCTCCATGGAGCTCTAGGGTGCTAGGAGGGACAGCGGGCTACTTTGTGGACTGGGGGAGGAGGAGGAAGAATGGGCAGGGCCTTGCCCCAGCTTCAACCAGAAGAGCTCAACTTTTATGTTTTGTAATATTGGGCTTTCTTTAACATTTTATTTTTTAAAAGTTTCCTGCTAAAAATACTACCCATTCAGTCTCTCTACTATGCTGCTCTGGGTTCTCATGGCATTTGTTTTGTACCTTTGTAGTGTTCTCATGCTCTACCGTACTTATTACTTAGCCTGCAATTAGTTTTGCACGTGCTGTTCCTTCTGCCCTGATCACCTGGCAGTCCCCACAGTCCCCAGCACAGTACTTACTGGGCTCCGAGTAACTCTCAACAGGGGCTAACTTTAGGCTCCTGCTGGAATATTCTTCCAGGATACACAGTGCTTAGTGCCTTCGATGGCAGTTTCCAATGGTATTTCTCGGAAGAGAAGAGCTGAAGTGGGTGGTAACTGACACTTACAGGGAGGTCCTAGTGAAGATGTGTGGCACGTGCCACTCTTAAATCACCAAATGCAGCACACCTGCTACCATCATCAATCATCTAAATCAACCTCCGGGGGACCAAGAAGACTTTTGCATCTGGCCAATCTCTGAGCAAAATGCAGTATATTCCAACAGGAAATACCACTCACTAGATGTTTCTAAACCATGAATGTGGGACCATGGGAACATAGGATGATGCTCCTCAGCCAAGTACTCAAGGGTCTGTCCCCTTGTAGAGGAGTCACGAGTCCCACAGCTCTGCTTATCCGACTGGAGATGGGGGAAGCCCCTTGGCCCATCAACCCGACCCGCCGCCTGGGCCTCCTTCTCCAGCCAGCTTTGGGGAGGTGGCAGCAGGGGCGCAGGGGACTGTGCTCCTCCTAGCTAAAGCCGCTTGTTAATAGGCTCTAGATTCCCTTATCCCCGGGGAAAGGGAAGTAGCAATGAGCCCTCTCCCTCCCTCCACACACCCCCACCCCACAGATGCCTCCCAGCAGGGCCAGGGAGGAGAGCCATTAGTGTGTGCCTCAGCAGACAATGGGGAGGAGAAGCCTCCAGAGCAAAGGACAACTGCAGCAATTAGAATGCAGGGAGGTTCAGAAGCTATTTAACTGGGTGACCCTGAGGTCGCTGCATCTGACTCCCATCCCTGGATAAATATTGTATGAGAGGGGAGGGGGGCAAGCGAGGGAGCCATCGCAGCGCTGCCCCTCCTTCCACTCCTTTCCCCACCCAACCCGGCTGCCTCCAGACACACACACCAAGAACCTTATTTACAGCCCTGACAGTCAGAGCACTCCCTCTGCTAACCAAGAGGGAATGGACAGAGCCGACTCACCCAAAACTGACTGTGGCAATCGAGGAAGAACTCAGCGCTGCTGGGGAAGGGAGCTGAGCCAACACTGAAACGCAAGGCTTCCCCCAGATTCTGGGTCCAGCTAGCACAAATACTCTCTATCACCCCAAAACCACCAGCAGGCGAAGCTGGTGCCAACTGGCAGCGAGTAAATAAAAATGGAGCATCCTTCCACCTTTTGGGGGCCCCGTAACGGAAAAACTCCTGGATCTTACCACTACCCAGGTGTTCCTTAGCAAAGACGGGAGTCCTAGCTACCTGCCCAGAGGAAGCGGGAATAGCCACATGCCGCTTATCCAGCGGGTCCCTTAGCTGACCTAGTGGGGAAAGGCCACGAGCAGGAAAGTCAGACAGAGCAGCAAGGGGTCAGGGTGGGGGAAGAAGAGGAGAGCGTCTGAGCACAGGCTGCTCCTCAGCCCCCTCGAGCCGCTCCTCCAGTCCTGCTCTAATGCACCCTGACATGCCTCTGAAGACAGAGAGCTGTTTGCAGTCAGCACCGTGATTTGTTAGTAATTATTTCCATGGTGTCACACTGCTGTCACTCTGTTAACAAAGAGACAGGCTGCCTCGGGCTGCCTGCAAGAAAGAATCGCAGAGAAAAAGGCCTGTCAGGCTCCCGGGATTCTCTGGGCTGGCTGGCTTTCTTCCCCAAACCAACATCCTTGCAGGCTTTGGAAGAAACAGTTTTACAGAACTATCAAGTCTGAGGCGTGTCACCCATTAGCCAGGGACACTGAGAATTTATCCCACCCGCTCACAGGCGCCCTTCCCAAAAGGCGACAGAACTAAGCCCCCAGAGTCCACAGATCATTCAGGCACGGGCCACTATGCCAGCTGCAGCCTTGAGTTCCCTGGCCTTCACCTTCCAAGACCCCTGTTTCCTGACCCTTCCTCCTCACTGGGGTGTTCACACCCTCTCATGTGCTCTTAGGAGCCTGAGGATAGAAAACTATTTCAGAAGCAGCCGCCCCACTGGCATGGATGGTGGTTAGGGAGTATACGATGGCAGGGCATCTTCCCTCCTTGAATCTGCCAATCACCGTTCAAGACCAAAGCTGCTCAGGTACCAACACCTCTGTAGCCCCCAGAAGCCTGAGCACCTGTGAGGAGATCCTCTCTGAGCTGCCTGGATCGGGACAGAATCCGCACTAGGAGAGCTGGTGGTTTGCTTTAGCACAAAGTCATGTCTCCATTACCCTGGCTGGGAATTAGAGGACAGATTGGCAAGCGCTGACAAAACAGAGGTCACTCACCTTACAGGCATGGAAAGTTGGAGATTAATTCTCTCCTCTCACAGAGGGAATCAGACTCCTGGATAGTGGAAGGAAGCACCAATCTTGAAAAACCCTTTCACTGCCAAGCAGCAGCAGCAGCAGCAGAGAAGGGAGACGAAAGCCCACGAAAGCCCTGGAGAGGCCCTGTCAAGGTGGCAAGAGCCACTGCCACCAAGCTCCCACAAAATCCCAGGAGACAGAGGAGCCTAGGCAAGACTAAGATTCTTCTGGTATCAGGGTCGAAAAGACAGAGGGCAGGGCTGGCTGCATGCACTGAAATGTAAACCCCATGAAGACAGGATATTTAGGAAGTTTTATCTCTGTTCACTGCTAAATCCTCAATACCTGGAACAGTGTAAAACATATAACGGGCGTTCAATAAACATCTGCTGAAAGAATAAATAAAATGGGTCACTAGAGCTCAAAGGCCACTTCCACAGGCCTGGGGTCAGCCTCTCTCTATCACAGGGGTTCAGAAAAGAGGGAGGCCAGTGCAGATTCCACAAGAGACAGGGAAGACCACATGTCTGAAGGACTGGAATTAGGTTTTTAAAGGATGAGGGAAATTAGGACAAGCTGATAGGTCTAGGGAGATGCTTGTATCAGACTCAACATTCACATACTTATTCGACAAACATAAAATGAAAGACTAAAGAAGGTATGTAGTCCAACAGAAAGGGAACAGATAAACTGCAGTACAGTAATACAATGGAATCCTACCCAGCAATAAAAAGGCTGAACTACCGATACATACAACAACACGGATGAATCTCTCATATGCTATGTTGAGCAAAGGAAGTCCGACTCAAAAGAGTACATCTTGTTTGATTCCATTTATACGAAAGTCAGTAAGAGGCAAATGATCCAAAAGTAACAGAAGTCAAGAGTAGTGGTTACCTGGCAGAAGGAGGGCATTACTGACTGGGAAAGGGCACAAAGGAACTTTCTGGGATGACGGAAAAGGTTCTTCGTCTTGATCTGGGTGGTGATTACACAGGTGTATACTTGTATAACAATATATTGAGCTGTCCATTTCTCATTTGTATACTGTATGCACCCTGCTGTACCTATTTCATACCTCCATTTCTAAAAAGATAAAATTTTTGGAAAAAGCTGGGTCTCAAGAGTCACACAAAGAATGTTCAAAAGAAACACAAAAATATCTCACCCAAAGGAAAATATCTTCCAGCATCAACAGTGGCTCTTTCTCCCTGGAGTTCAGGACACAAACCCTCCAGCCTTCACTCTCTATTTGCCAGAGGAAAGAGAAGCCCAGACGAATGGCCAAGGCCTGGGAAGGTCCAAAAATGTTCAAAACACAAATCAGTGCAGCCCGAGTCTTAGGTGGAGGACATCATGACCTGGCGGGAGGCCGCATGCGGCCTCTACTCCAGACCACGTGAGCTCCAGGGAAGCAGAGCTGGCGCCCCCGGTCAAGCCGTGCCCTGCTGGTTCTGAGGCTCTCTGAAGCAGCCTGTCAGATTCTCCCATGCAGCGTAGAACCAGACTTCCAGACACTGCCCAGAAGAGCCACAAACATAAAACCAATTTGTCTTCCTGACAAGCCAGGCGGAGACTGGCTGAGCTACCCCAACTCTGGGCGATGGTCAAGGTCCGAGCGCCTACAGCCCCTCCTGCCAGCAAGGAAGAGGCAGTAAGAGCCTCATGGATGGTCAAGGGGCACTCCACCTATCAGACCGGGGACCAGAAACCAGGCGGCAACACTCACCTCAGGACCAATTAAGCAGTAAAGAGCCATCTAGTCAGCAGCTCTGCAGCAGGCCGAAGCAGGAAGCTCCCATCACCATAAACGTCTCAACGCCTGCTCAGTCACTACATAAACATCTCCATCTTTTATCAGGGTTTTAACTGAGCAAAACTTCCATTCCAGGGATTCCTATAATCACTGAAGTGCTTTAGACCCTCTGACACCTTCCAGGGGGGTGAGGAGATGAGGCTGCCACTGGGGCCCCACCCTTCAGCCTAGAAATGTCCAGAAAGTGGAACACCAGAGGCTCTGTCGGCCTGTGACGGGCCGTGCTCGCAGACCCGACGACAGGACTTCTCTCTCCCCAAGTGCCCCTGCAGGCCCAAGGTCCTTCCAGGGCACACCAGCTTCCCCAGACTCAGGCTTTGAAGGAAGGCCTCAGGCTGCGCCACCCACTGACCTGCAGCTCCAGGACCACATGGAGAAGAGTGGGAAGGGAGCGCAGACTGGGAGCCGGGAGCCAGGAGCCTGCTCGGGCTCCAAAGAAGCCTGCTCCTGCCCTGAGGCCTGCCCAAAGGAAATGGATAATCCCCAGCCAAGCCTGCCATCAGGCGCCCCTTTACTGCCAGATCCAGGCCCCAGGAAAGGTGCAGGAGGGGGCCCTCCTGCATCTCCGAGGAGGCTGGCCCCAGAGGCCGTGAGCTCTCAGGTGGAGGCGGGGCACCCCTCGCTCCTCCACGCCCAGGAACTCGGGGCCCAAGGAGCTGTCAGGCTAACGAGGCTACCCCACCACCGCTCCATCTGAGCGTGGCAGGCTGTGCCGCACCACTGGCTTCAGGTGGCTCTCCTTTAATTAATGGCATCCCAGGCTCTGCAGGGAGCTTCACCCCACAATGAATGGCCCTCTCTCATTAGAGGCAGGCCTGCCATGATGTATTCAGGGCGAGGGCCAGGACTCATTTCCCTGTCTGTGGGTTGGGGATGGGAGGGAGGGGAGAGGCAGCAGGGAGAGATTTATATCGAGTGACTTGGATTAGCTGCAGCTGAAACATGACCCCATCAACGCAAGCTGCCTTCTTGGGGCTAACCCCATGTACCTCTGCTGACGAGAGGGCTCTAGGGAAGCTGAAGGGAGGGCAGAAGGTCTGGTTCTCGTTCTCTCTGGGCTTAGGCTGCAGCTCAAAGGCCCAGAATTCCTATACAACCTCCAGAACCCTCTCCCCACCCCGCCCGCACACACTTTGTGTGCACTGGGAGCCTGCCCTGACTCTGAGCTGATCTCGTCCACGGAGAGCCTCTTCATGGCCAGGAAGCTGACCCACTGGCCTCACAGCTATGGGACCGAGGCCCTGACCATGGCAGACAGCTGTTTCTCCTGCTTTCTGTAGGAAATACCCTCACTCCCTACCTCAGAGGAGGACTCCATGACATGGTAAGGCCCCGTGCCTGCTGCTGTGTGGGCAGGATGCCACGGGACATCTCAGACCTCAGGCTACCCAGCGCTAGGTAAAAGGCAGGTATCAGTCTGACATGGAAACATGCTGGCAGCCATCACCTCACCGTGGTGATCCATTAGGCTGAACCCTACGTCCAGGGTGGGGAGATCCTGTGCAATATGACTCTCCTTCCCTCCCCCTGGCGCCACTTCACAGGGATCATCAGACTGTGCAGGGTGGTCTGGGGTCTTCAAGGCAAAAAGGAAAGTGCGGCCTTCAGTGGTCCACGTTTCCAATGTACTTCTCACAGACCTGGAAAGAAGGCCACCCTGCACTCCGCTAGCCACACAAGTGGTTTTAGGCCACAGAGCTGGGTAGGTTCAGGCTGGCAGCAAAAAGCACACAGGCCTACAAACTCCCCCTGCAAATCCCACTAAACTTATGTTCAGATTTGCTTGTGCTTGGGAGAAGAATCCTACTCAGAGCCTGCCCTCTTTCCATCCTCAGCCCTCTTAGAACGCCAATTCACTAAGAGAGCTGGAGGGTGGGCCCTCACCTGCTGCTGCCAGCTCATCAGAAGGTTGCTTTGAAGGCCTGCTGTGTCCCGAGGAGGCCAGGGCAGAATGCTTATCATCTGTACACACCGGCTCCATGTCACCCACACTTCTCCCGGTCCTCGTGGTGGAGCATTCATGTACCCTTCCTTCCCTACTCAGAAAGAGATGTAGCTCAGTTCTGCTTTGCTAAGCCCTATTTGGCAATGTGTCTAAACACATGCAAACTTAATTAGTTCAGGAGGGGAGCCCAAGCGCTTGCAGTGACAGATAAAAGTATCAGGAAATGAGACAAGTCAGGACTGCCAGGGAGTTCTTACTCAAGCCCCTTCCCCCAGCAGGCTGCTAATCAAAGGTGATACAGCTCAGTGCTGAGACCAACTGGCAAATCCATGGACAAGAGACATGTTTTCATGAGCTTAAAGACACGACGAGATGCCCCCCGTGCTTTCAAACATACTACAGGACAGAGGTGTCCAAAGTGATATTGGCAGTGGTTTCCTTAAAACAGATCTGAGGATTCATTCATCTGTAGCTCAGCAAAGAGGCTCTCAGACAGCCCCAAGTCATCCCCCACCACACCTCCTGGCCAACCATATCCCCACAGCAAAATGATCGTAACAGTCCAGACCTCTGCCAACACCAGACCAGGTACCAGAAGCCGAGGGTGTCAGAGAACATCCTGAGGCTCTGCCACTCAGTTGCGAACAAAGGAGAGGAGGAAGGGCGTTCCCACCAACCACAAAGCCATGGGCCACGAAGGAAGACAGAAGCAGACGGTCAGATGGCAGAGCGGTCAAACGCATGGCTTCTAGAGTTCAAATCCCTGCCACAAATTGGTTGTGTGCCCTCGACAAATTACTTACCTCTCTGGGCCCCAGTTTCCTCATTTGTTAAAAAAAAAAAATTACAAAAATAATTAGTTTCCTTGGATTGTAGTAAGGTTTAAATGAGATTAATGTATAAATAGCACAGCAGGACTCCTGGGATGTAGTAAGTGCTCAATAAGGGCTCGCTATCTTTATTACCTGATGTAACTTTCCCAGAGCAGTCCCAGCCCTCAGTCCTGGGGGCACAAATGTCTCAGAGAAAGCCCTTCACACTGCGCCTAGGACCAAACTCCTCCTCCCTCGCCCAGGCCCCCCTACGCCATCTCACCCGGTACCCACCGTGGAGGGCCCAACACCCAGTGCTGGCAGGGGCAACCCAGGAGCTCCTTGGCACTAGCAGAACGGTCCTCTAACCTGTCACACTCAGGCTGGTGCAGCAGGGCCCCAGGTTTCCTCCCCCATTCCATTCTCCCTGGACCTACCCACTATGACCCTCTGCCATTCTTCCTGAGCAGGGTATTCCACAGGCCCACTCCATAACTTAGTTTTCATTTATTCAACACACATTTATTGAACAACTACTAAATGTCAAGCATTGTCCTAGGGTTGTAATGGTGCCCACAATCTAGGGAAAGAGATGGACAAGTTGAGGCAGCTACAGCACACTTTCATGTATCAATAAGCACATGTGCTCCAAGAACACACGGGAAGGCACCTGGAGAAAGATGTTAGGAGGGACCCTTAGGAATTGGCCAGTTAGAGCAACTGGCTGGGGTGGGGACTGAATGCATAAAGAGCATCAAGAGATGAGGCTAGAGAAATAAACAAGAGCCTTGAAAGCTCCAATAAACAGCGTGACTTTGCCTGGAGGGCAAGGGGAAGCCTTGAAGGCTGCTAAGCGGGTGTGATATAATCTGCTACAATTAGGAGAAAGGAACAGAAGCAAGACAGTCAGAGAGACCAGTGAGCAAGAAGACTTTCGTAGGAATCCAAGAAGAATATGGTGACCTGAACTAGGGCAGTGGTAGTGGGTTTGGAAAGAAGGCAAAGACTCTGAGAAACCTCTGGGACAAAGGATCAATAGGATTTGGCAATTAATTTGTTATGGCTAAAGGGAGGAACCAAGGGTGATTCTCAGGTTTCTGTCGGAACTACTGAGTAGATGGTACCAGTCAGTCATTATTTAAGAGAATGGTGGAGGACAAGGTGTTGGGAGAAAAGTAACACCTGAGCTTTAAGGGGTCTGTGTATATCTAGGTAAGAGAGAGAACAGGGGCTGGATATGAAGGCTTGGAGTTCAGATGGCAGATGGAGCCGATTCCTTTTCTCCAGTGGGATCACTGCTGCCATGTCAGTTCCCACGTCTCAGGTGGAGGAAAAGATGAGAAGACAGCATACAGAGAATAACTGAAGCTGGGAATAGATTAGATCACCCTGGTAAGTGTGAGTGTGTCGGATAAAAAGAAAAGACAACTAGGAGAGAGGTCGAAGAAATACCAATATTTAAGAAACACCAAATTTAAGAAAAAAGGAAAGAAGAATCTGCCAAAAGGACTGTGAAGGGAAAGTCAGAGAAACAGGAGACATAAGTAGAAATGAAGAGTGCTTCAAGAAGGATGAAGTGGTCAGCTCTGCTGAATGATGCCAAGAGGGCCCAGACTGACCCCCATCAAGCATGTCACCGGCTCAGCATTTCAGCCTTCATCTACACGCCCCACGAGACAGTCCCTGCCCCACAGTGCTCCCCAGGCGGGTGCTTTCACCGCCATGGGACTTCACTCCAGGTGACAGCAGTTTCTGCTCTTCCACAGTCTTGGCTGCATGACCCTCAGTAGTCCCCATTGAGTGCATGCCCCCAAATCAAGCAGTGAGTAGGGTAATATGAGCAAGTGTCTTTTTTTTTTTTCAATCAGAGACATCATGTTTGTTTGTACTTGAAACAACAAGGGAGACCTATGTAGTCTGGAAAGGGTTCAGTCATCTGAAAAAAAAAAAAGAGTGTGAATTCAGGTGTGACTTTCGCACAGACGCTTCCACCTGCCTCCTGATTGGTCTTCTTCATGATGAATAAAGAACAAAATAACACAAAAAACTTCATGTCAGAGTACTGAAGTAATTGGAATAGATCTCATTTCCTTTGGCTGGACAGCGTAGTATTAAGTGCTTTCCCCCAGTTGGCACTCTTATAAATTATCATTCTTTTTTCAGAAAGCTTTCTACCCAGGTGGCTGAGTTTTTTGTTGCAAAATTAGTTCAGATGGTCTCACACAAAATAATGTTAAATGTTGAGCAAGTATCTCTTGATCTCCAGACTTTCACCAACAGAGGGGTGTGGCATGCACACCTCACGAGGAAAGCAAGGAAAACACTCAAGTCAAATGCCAGGCCCGCATTCACACAGTCGACCTCCAATGGTCGCTATTCCAAAGCTGAAGGGGAGGGGGAGGAGGACCCTCTCAGCAGACCTTGAGCAGACCCCGGGGCCCTGCGTCCCCACAGCGGTGTCTGCTGATCCTGCCCCTCTCCTCCAAAGGGCTCCTTCCCAGACGGCACCATGGACCAGGTCCACCCTCATATCAGCTCTTCCTTGTCCCCTACTCCCAGCCCACACCCCCGTCCTCCTGATCTCAGACCCACAGGCCACTGGAAAAGCCTTTGGTCTAGCTTCTCAGCTACCTGTGCTATTCAGCTGGTAAACACAGGTCTCCAAGCTACAGGTGAAAAGCTGAGTTCCTCAAGGGCAGCACCTCTGCCGGTGTCACTCCTCACTCCGCATCCGCCCTATCCTCCCACCATGCTGAAGGTGGAAGCCCTCCACAGAGACAATACAGAGAGCCTGGGTAAGTGGAAAGAGAGAAAATTGGTGAAAGAACACTAAACTCTACAGGGAGCTTCAAGAAATACCAGGTAAGGCAAAGGAAAGGTAGGTCAGGTAGGAAAGGCAAGCTGACCAAGAGCCAAAACCACGAGTGTCATTTCTTAAACAGGTTTAGAAGGAGAATTAAATCTGCGCCCCCTAAATTAAAACCCACCGTAGCAGGATCTGTGATGATAGCATCAAAGCCCATGTAAACCTGAGTGTCAACCCATTCAGACTGACCAAAGATGGACACAAAATGATTTTGTCAGGATGGGAGCAGATTTCTTTTCTCCAGTGGGATTTCCGCTGCCACTTCAGTCCCCATTTCTCAGTGCCTCACTAATCAGGCCCTTTCCAACAAAAGTCATGTGAAGCTGGTTGGAGGAAGAGGGGGGTTGGGAGAGGAGGGGAAGGACAGCAGCGAGAGGGAACCATGGCTCTGAGAGACTAGAGTGGGAAATGAAAATATTTGCCGAGTTCCTTAGACTTAGTTAAATCTGAAAATGGATGTCAAAATAAGAAGTGAGCCACATACTAACAAGTTGTGGGTGTCAGTTTAACACCACCCTTGTCAGGCTCATCAGCAGGCTTTACCAGGCGTGTGAGAAAGTGGCTGTTCTGACGACAGCCATCTGACAAGAGGCTCCAGGAACATGGAAAAGCTGTGCACCGTCACGCAGCACTACTTAGATTTCCTCTCTGGCTGTTTTTATTTTGTTACACATTTAATTAAGAGCCTTCCCAGCACTTATGTGGGGTCCTGCTTCTAAAAGGCAGACACAGAGGTCTCCTCCCCCAGCCACCTGCCACCTGCCACCTCCCTGCTCACTGGCTTTCAGAGCTTCACTGGCCTTCCCGAGCCAGACCCAAACCAGCCACCAAAGTCCGCCGGAATCATCTCTTTCGGAAGCTATGTGGCCTTAAGAATTCAATTCTGCCTACCTCTGAGTCTGCCAATTTGAGCCTCAGTTTTTAATTGTGCTTTGTTTTTTTCATCTATAAAAGGGAGACACCACCTCCTACCCGAGAAGGCAGTTAGGAGGACTGAGTGAAATGTAGTATGTGTTCATTAACATCTGATTTCCTTTTATGTGTGATTTGATTCCCCAACCCTATCCCTCTTCTTGATTACACCAGTTCTCGTGAAGATGCAAAGCAGCCTCCTGAGTCACCAAAATCTGTCCAGGGCCTACCGTGACAAGGCCTGAACTGGTGCTGCAGGCCAGCACAGGCCAGACCCAAGGAAGATGGCATCTCCTCTCCTTCTCATGCAGAAACCAACCAGACGGTCCCCAACATCACGCACAGGAAAGCTTTCATATACACGTATAAGTACACACCACTCACAGCTATCACAGAAGATGCTGAAACTGGGTGTTTGGGACATGAACACACCAAAGAGAGAAAGCCACTGGGAGAGTGGGAGTCTCAGAAGGCTACCTGGAGAAGCTGGGCCTCTGGTCTGGGCCACACGAGCCCCAGAACTCTGGGTGTCAGCCTGAACCCCACCCCACCCCAGACAGCTTCTCCTGTGCTGGAGCTCCTCGTAAGTCCCTTCCCACTTCGAGCGCTCAAAGCTGCCCAGGATGCCTTAACAGAGCAACAACAGCCTTCCTCCTCCTCACCTTCTCTGTGGAACCCTCCCCCGACTCAGCTCTGCCTCCAGGCCCAGGAACTGTAATTTCCCTGACAACGAGCATCAACAGGAGCTCTGAAGCCTGTGGTGTGCAGTCAGCGTGCGCACGACCTAAGGGCTGAGGGAGACAGGTGCACAGGCGCTTATGTGATCCAGGCCTGCCCTTCCTCCCACCTCACCTAGAGGGTTGGGTCCAATAGCAGGCTGGACAGCCACCTGGGTGCAGAACTTCACCACAATGCCCAGCATCCAAAAGGCATAAAAAGGATCTTGGTGAGAAAGTAATGCCTGAATTTTTAGGAAATGTCACTCTAGAGCCACGACTCCCCACCCCGGCCAATACCCTACCCTGTGTTCAAAAGCTCGCTCACACACACACACACACACACACACACACACACACACACACAGAGTGCTTGCTGCCACCTTCAGTCATAAAGAACACAGAGGTATCGATTCTATCAGTCCTCAGCAAACAGTGCCCCACCACCTCCACCCCGCTTTAGTTCCCTGGGGGGTCTCTGAAGCCAGGTATCCAGGAGGATAGCCAAGAGGCAGAAGTGTCAACCCAGCAGAGGAACCAGTTCTGTCTTCCATAACTGGGGTAGGATCAGGAGACAAAGGAGAAAAAGCAGTGGTGACAAAGGAGGAAAGAGGAGGCTGGTAACCTGGGCAGCTTCCTAGAAGCTTCCCTCTCTCATCCCCACACTGGGCTCTCCGTGAGACTGTCAGGGCCTTGTATCCCAGATAAAAGCCTAGCCTAGTATAATGGTTAAGAGAATAGACCCTGGAGCCAGGTTGCCTGTGTTTGAATTCTGGCTCTGTGTGTTCTTGGGCAAGTTACTTAACCTCTCTGTGCCTTAAGGTCTTCATCTATAAAGTAAGAATAACAAGAATCCCTAGGGTTAGTAAATGACTTACTATTTCCAAAGCATTTAGAACAGTAAATACTATGTATTTGGTTTAGAAAAAAATTTAAGACTCTCTTTTACCTCCTTCTTTTCAGGGCAATAACATGTAGCTCCACAACAGGAAGGGCTGCCCTGGCAAAGGCAAGAAGGCAACAGCAGTACTAGCAGGGTACTTAGCCTGTCCACTCCTGGTTCTAGAGGCAGAAGGCAGGGCTCCCAGCCCTCGTCTTGCCCTGCTGACCCCAAAATCCAGGGACTCCCTGACCCAGGTGCCCTGAGGCTTGGACATCTGAGCCTGAGAAAGGCAAAACCTGGCCCCGCAGATTCCAAGCCCTGCCAGCAAAGGAGTCCTACTCATACTCACATGACTTTTAAGTCCCAGTCTCCACAGGTGACAAAAATTGACTTGACGTTTGGATCTAAGAGGCCTTCCTTCGCCATCCACTCATCGACCCTCTGAAAAGTACACAACAAGAACAGATGAGATTTTCCTTTTTTTTTTTCCCTGAGTCTGTGAAGAGCCACACAGTGAAACGCAGATAAGCTGCTTGTAATCAGACCAGGAGAAAATTGTAATCTTATCCCTCCACTCTGGGTTCTCAGTCTTGGCTCAGAACTTTGGAGGCCCTTGCAGGACAATCCCTGCAGGCAGATCCCACAAGCCCAAGTGGTGGGGGGCAGGGAGTCCCTCCACTCCCCCAGTGCCTGGCAGCCCACCCTGGACAGGATAAGGACAGATCCCAGTAGGTCAGTCCACATACCTTTGGTCCTCAAACAAAGGCACAGCCTAGCACAGACACAGGCTGTCCTGGGCCACGAGAACAGGCTGGGAGGAGGCCCCATGCAGGGAACTCCAATTCACAGGTTCATTCGCTCATTTATTCATTCCACCCTCCCACCAAATGTCTACTAACCAAATTTATTAATTTGGTTATTCCCCAAATGAAGGTGAAGTTAATTTTCACCATGAGTCTAGCAGAAGAGGCTCCTCTGCCGGGCTGTAGGCCCATCTTGACAACAGGGATAGCACTGCCTGCTCCAGTCGCTTGAAGCTCATAAACTGGCCCCAGACTTTGTATTTCTCCTCTCCTGGTTGGGGATTCAAATTCAGCGGAATCTTTTGAAGGCTGAGCTCAATTCCTAGACAGGGAAAGAAACTACTCCTAAACACACTTTAAGTCTTTCTTCCCCTTCATCCCTTTGATCCATTTTATTATTTGCCTCACACTGGAAGTACAAATACTAAAATCAGTATATACCGAGAAAATTATCATAAAGAATTCATGAAGCATTGCCTATTTTTCAGAAGATCCCAGGCATGGGGCAAGAGTGCAGCAGATCACACTGCTGCTCCACTCACACAGGAGGATTATTTTTAAAGGCTATATTGCATAGTTGTTAGAAACGTGGGATTGAAAGTCAGACACATCTGGGTTCTAACCTTGGCTCTTCCATATCCTGGCTGTGTCACTGATGGGAAGTCATTTAAAAGTCACATAACCCCTCTGAACTTCAGTTTCCGTCATCTATAAAACGAGGTAGGATGACTAACCTTACAGGATTGTTTTGAGAATTATATGTGATAATGTATTAAGTGTCTACCTAAAAATAGACAGTAGGCTGGGAAGGGGAGAAAGACAGATCATCTTAATACAATATAATAGAGGCAGCAATGGAGAAGTACCCAGGATGCCATCAGACCAAGAAGAGGCAGAGGCTAGCCTTACCTTTTACAGGGAAAGGAGTCAGAAAGGCTTCATAAAGACGACTGAACTAAGGGCTTGATGACAAAACTAAGAGTTTGCTTGACAGCATGGAACACAGGAAAGGACACTCCAGGCAGAGGCAAAGACTTAGGCACAGACATTTTGTATCTGATAAGCAACTGTCTGTTTAATGTCTGCCTTCCCCACCAGACTATCAGCATCACAAAGGCAGGGACTCTTAGCTGTCTTATTCACCGTCTTAATCCCTAACCCAGCACAGTGTCTTCTTGATTAAAATGTGAGTAAGAAATAACGTGACTGGAGTCCGCTGTGATTGAAAGGAAGGGCAGGAACTGAGGCTGGGGGACTAGGTTAGGCCAGACTGTGAAGGGCCTTGTGTGCCCAGCAGGTAATGGAGAGCCCATGGTAATCCTGGGCTCCCTGGAACCGCAGAGATTCTGGAGGCCTGGCCCATGCTGAAGCAGTCCTGGAACAGGGCCAAGGATCCCATCGAGGTCCACGACTACAGCAGCCCTATCTCCTGGGACATCAGGGCCACTCCTCAGTACCAGACTCTGCAGACCCTCTTCACAGTCTGCACACCAGAGAATCCTCCTCAGCCCGAGGGTCTCCCCAGCAGCTAAATTCTGGACCTTCCACTGCTGAACGGTTTGTCTCCCCAGTCACTCTGGCCCAAACCCTTGCACGACACACACACACATGCATCCTTTCCCCAGGATCACCTAAAGAAAATAAGGCAGACTTTACGTAAGAAAAGAGGTAAGGCAAACCTGGAGGTCCCTAAGTCAGCTAATCTCGCTCCAGTTCACTGGCCTTAAATCCCCAAGGTAAGTGCCCCACCTGCTAGGGGGCTCCCCAACGCCCCAATTCCTGCACAGTGGTCCTGGAAAAGAGAGCAGGACAGGACAGGACAGGACTGTCAGGAGGCAATGCCCAGCAAGACCAGGGCTTCACCATGAGAAGCACTTACTGCTCCTTGGAAGCTTAGGGCCAAGGCCATTCACTCATGCAGCAGATATTTAGTGAGCAGCTTCTGCTACGAGCCTGTCCAGGAAAGTGATGCTTTTGGAATCAGGCCTGTCCTTTTCCTTCCCTTCCTGTTTGAATGGATAAAGGGTTGGAGGGTCCACCAAGACAAGCCCCAATCAGCCAGCCCTCCTGGCTATTGAAGGTCTAGAGGAATGCAGACTGAGCCCTGCTTAGAACAAATGTGTCAGGCAAACATCTAACTGGCCATCTGCTCAGGGCCTTGCTTAGGACAAGAACTAGCTCTTCAGCTCTATAACCAACTCAGGGCTAATGGGAAAGAGTAGAGCCCGGTCTGGTCTCCTTGTCGTCCCGGAGATTTCCTATCTAGGCCAGTGCCAGGAATCTCCCCCTCTTCACCCCCAAAATATGTTGAAATAGCAGAAAGTAGCTTCCTGGGTGAGACTCAGAATCCTCTGAGCATCCTGCTCCAGAGCTGGCCTGGGGTCAGCAGGAGGAAGCCTTCTGAAGAACAATCTCCCCCTCAACCAGCGCCGCTGTGGAGAAAACTCCATAACCTCGACAGCGCTGGTTTGGTGCTGGCCCAGAATAAGCATCTTCTTCCCGGGATCCCAGCCAGAGACACTCCAGGGAAAAGCTGCCTGCCCCCCTGGCCTTGCTCTGGGATGCTGGCTGGGAGATAGGGAAGGAAGGGTCCCCTCTTTCTCCTTGAGTCTGGGCTTGGAGGGAGCAGTCCAGGCTGAGGACCCCCCTTAGTCATAGGGTGAATCTCCCCACCCAAAAAAGAGGGTCAGTGGGGCTGGGAGACACCTCAGAGCCCATCTTCTCCCAACCCCACAAGAGTCTGACCAGCCACAGAGCCTGGGCCTGCACACTCCCTGGGACAGGCAACACACTCGGCCACTGGGTGAGCCTAGACCTCTCTCTCTGGCCCTAGTTCCATCCTGAGGAGCCCCAGGAAATTCAGTCTGCATTTCTCTCTCCCATGGGACAGGCCTCTAGGCTCAAGAAAGAGATCTTCCTCCCTCTCCACCACCCTGCTCCCTCCAGGTGGACTACCTCCGAGGCAGATGTGCTCTGCTATCCTCCCAGACACTCTGCTCTCTCCTGTGATATAGGGGCTGAGCTTTGGGTTTATTGCTCTTAAAGATAAATAAAGCACCTAAGGAGATCCACAGGCTTTTTCTCTTCTCTCCTCCCGCTAGAGAAGGGAATGGAAGGGGGACCTTTCTCCCTCTCTGAAAATCCCAGGCCCGCAGGGGTGGGAGACGAGCTGAGGCCAAGCACCGCTTCCTGACTCCCTCAGGCTGGAGCACAAGCAGCAGCATCTTAACCTTTTCCAGCTCCCGGAGGAGAACATCCCAGAAGTATGGTCTCTGCCAAGGGTTCTAAAGCCTTTAATTTGATTTTCCTCACACAGGCAATTGTTGTAATTATTCTGATTAGGAATCATTACCCAGCGCAGCCTCTGCACCCCTGACAAGCACGATGCATCCAGCGGCAAGCTGCAGTGGGGCAGACGGGCCGGCCGCACCTCCTGGAGGAGCTGACAGCAAACAAAAGCCATCGATGGGGAGTTCTGCGTGAGTTAATGAAGTGCTCACATGCCACAGGAAGCCAACACTAAAGCTAAACAAAAACACCTCCAGTCTCTGGGGCCAGCCCGCAGCGCTGCAGCTTGGCTCCCCTACTCCCAGCCGCCCAGCACGGGCTGCCCGAGCCGCTGGAGCCGCCAGCCAGCACAGCCACGGGCCGGGAGCTGGCGGGGCCTCCACCAACCCCCGGTGGCACTCGGACATCTCGTCAGTAACCCTGACGGGAACAGCTGGAGATGACAGATCAATGGTTCAATACTCTCAACAGCATGTCACTGATGTGACAGCAAATGTTATTCTAATCAAGCCATAATCATAGTCAAATTACACGGCTACGTTCTCACGAGGGGAGGGAGAGGAAGGCGAGGAAGCCAGCAGGAAGGGGTCAGAGGTCAGGAATTAAAGGTCACTCAACCTACCTCCAGCACTTGCTGCAGGCTTGGCTGACCATCCACCATGGCTTGAATAATCCCGGTGAGCTGAAAGAAAAGAGAAATAGCCGATGGGTGGAAAACCAGGGCGCAGGGACTCAAAGCTGGACTGGATCCTTTCCTTTCTGTTTTTCTCCTTCTACCGTAAAAGACTCTGACCTGCACAGTTGTAGGCTCCGAACCTGACAGAAGCCTTGGGAATCAAGTTTCCCCACAACTTCCTGCCCCAAGATGGGGGTACACATCCACATACCAACCACGGGGTGGGTCTCAGACCTGTTTCAGCTTTCATTTTGCAGAAAATTTGATTTTATGTGTCTTCTGAATTCAATAGGCTCAATAACTCCCCCCGAATTACAGTGAATTCACCTCCAAGCTTCTTAGAAGTTCCTGCAGAACTTGGGAAATGCTCACACGGGACCAGCACACTTGGTTCCAAGTCCACCCCTTCTCTGAGCGCCGGTGTCCAGCACTTCCCCCTCTGAAACCAGCAATGGGCCGAGGGAGCCCCCCAGGCATCCACCCTTCACCCTGCATACCTGGGCCCTCAATACCAGCTAGCCAAACAGGAAACAGGCACCTTTAGCAGACAAAAAAGCCTACTAACCTAGTCTAGAGAATTTCTGACTCAAGGGCCTCCACTCCACCCAGGTCAGGCCTAGGTTCAAACCAGCTTGTTGCTTTGTTTTGTTTTGAAGTGGAAAATATCCCTCAAGTGCAGACTAGATAGGCTGCCTGGAAGGCTTGCGGCAGGAGGCCCCCTGCACAGACGTGGGCCCAGCTGGAAATCACGGTGACCAACATGCCCCCAGCCACTTCCAGACAGAGTAGCATCTCAGGCCTGCTTGGAAACTTTCTTTTTTTTTTAAGTGCGGGGGGTGGGGAGGGTGGTGGATTAAACTCCAATTAAACTATAATTACATTTAATGAATACCAAATAAATACCCAACTCACAGAAACCGCTGGCTCTAAGAGGGAAGGTTATTTTCTCATAGCGACTTACATGGAATGGTAATACACACCTTTTAGGGAAGAAATTTTCATTTTAAGAACGCTGAGTTCCTCTAGGTGGGTTTCTGTAGTTCATCAAGTCATTATTAGGTGGTATTTTAAGGAAGTGTAAGGACACAGCCACTCTATTTTATATTCCAGAAACTGTTTTTATATTAATCTGTATTTTAATTGGGTAACAGCTGCTGCCTACAGACTTCCCATGGTCTAAAAGGAAAATAAATTAGAAAGATTAACTACACTGTTGTTTTGCGAGGCTTTAACCCACAGCATGCCCACCCGGCTGGCACCTCCACACCCTTTCCTTGCTTGGGAGACCAAAGAACTGCCCAGCAGAGGGAGGGCCTGAGCCAAAGAGAAGAAAAGGTGGTCGGTCCCCTGAGGGCTGGGGGCGGGGATGGGGAAGAGCCCAGGGTCTGCAGCTTTCATCCTGGAGTGCTAAGACTCCTCCTTTTATTTAGTCAACATCTACTCCTGGAGAGGCTGGGCCCCATTCTAGGAAGCGGGGATCCAACAGTGAAGAAAAGCGTGGAAACCCTGCCCTTGTGGAATCTGCGTTCTTCTTGGCAGCCCCGTGCTGGCCCAGTCCAGCCAGTACCCAGAGCCTGTCGGCCTTCCCGACCCACACACTGAGCAGGAAGGGCCCGGTGTTTTGTCTCCTGCAGGGGCCGGAGTCCAGAGTAGGCCTGGTGCCAACTCCAGGTCCAATAGCCAGATGACTGGCTGGTACCCATGCACCTACCACTGCCCTTTCTCGCCCAGCTTCTCTCCTGCTTAGTTCTCCCAGGGCCGAGTCACATCCCCAAGCCTAGAGCTGGGGCTTTGGGTCAGGGCTATCCTGGAAAAGAGGGCCCACAGCCATTCTTCTCAAAAAGCCCCAGGGTCTGTGTACAGTCTCACATCCAGTCTGAGTTTCCTGGGGCAAGGTTAGGTCTACTCCTTCTCTTGGCTCCCACCAAGGGTCACTCAGATGAACACTGAAGGGCTTCCAGAAAGTCTCGCTTACACAGGAAACCAATGGCACCCTTGCCAAGAACCCTCCCTCCGTGGAGATGGGACTTAGGTCAGCACTTGTGTACAAGGTGCACAAGCACCTTCCCTGGGCCCCAGGAAAAGCACTACACCGAAAAGAAAAACCGGGGCGCTGCTCTGCAGGGTCTCTCACCACAGACTAGGCCCAGCTCTTCCCACCCTGGGGTGTGGTGAGGGTGGGAGCCTCCCGGATCCTGGGGCTCTCTCACACTCCTCTCCAGGGCTCAGCAATCCCAGAATCATCAGCCTGGGAGGAGCCTAGTGAGCTCAGCTCCCTCCCTCTCCATGCTTCCCAGACCGTCATGTCCAGCAGGACATGGCTTACGGCTTACAGTTGAAGGACTTGAACTCAACCCCCAGAGACACAGGGGCTTGAGATCCTTTCAGGGGCAGGCCTCACTCCCCTGCATTAATGCCTCCAACAATGGACCACATCTTATCAGCTCTGCCAAGGCACTGGATGAAGAGGGGTTGAAATCTTAAAAGTCAGTCCCTGTACCTGATACTGACAACCTATAAGACTTGTACCACAAACTGTGAGGAAGAGAGACAATATAATAAAATAAATACTGGGAAGTTATACCTTATGCCTAACCTAAATCTTTCATGCTGCTGTTTAAGCCCATTCCCACTTGGGTTAATATATGTTTGTAAAAAGCTTTCACAGCCTCACAATGAAAGGTACTAGAGCAAAGCCAAGTATTTATTAAGCTGAGAACCAGGGCTCACAGGCTAAACAGAGCTCAGAGACCTTAACCACTTAAAGCAGGAGAGGTGAGAGGAAGAATTAATGTGTGCTCTGTGGCTCCTTTCACTGAGGGATTACAGATTAACTCCCGCTTCTCCAGACTCAGAAACCACAAGGCGAGGGGCTTTTGACCCTGACTGATAACATGGCTGGTTACTGAGATCCCCTCCCGCACAAGGGCTTTGTCCAGGAACGAGCTGGCTTCCTCATAAACACTGGCAACTACACGAAGCAGCCCAGGACACTCGGTGCCAATAGCATGTCAGCATCCAGTGCTTTCTCCCTTCACAGTTTATCTCCAGCACAATCGTATTCTGACACCAAGACAGTTTGTTGATTACATAAGCACTTGTCTCTGGTGTGCAATCTGATAATCAGACCCACTCTTTCTCCTCAGACAAAGAGACCAATAAATCTCACCCTTTATAAGTACAGGTGCAAGACAAAGCCCTTTACTGGCAGTTAGCAAAATGGGTATTTTTCCTAGTTTTTTTTTTTTCACAATGACAACAACAACAAAAAAGACTGCACATGGTCAGCCCAGCTGCTAGAGACAGAGATCTGATGAGTTGGAGCAGATTCTAGAGGTGGTAGGGAAAGGAAAGAAACACATCCCATCCTATCTCTGTCAGAACCATGTCTCCAGACCAACTATCAACTGGAACTAAGAAAGGACCTCAAGAAGTCTAACAACATGTCCATTACACAGAGCAGTAAGAGTGTCTACACGTGGGCTGCAGACTCACTCAAGGCAGAATCCCTCTTCCTGCTGCCCAGCACTGAGCCTGTCTCTCTCCCAACACAAGCATGTGCTTGTGCGTGTACACACACGGTCAGGGTTCTTAAAACACTTCTTGTGCAAGAGAGAAAATCCTACCAGAGGAGCTGCTTAGAAAAATCTGGAGGTTTTTGTTCCTCACACTTACTAATGAAAGATTCCTTCTGGCCATAATGACCTCCCTCCCGACCCGCAAAGGCAACTACCGCCAGATTGGATGAGGTCTCAGAATGACAGCCCCATCCCGTGTCCATGCCTCTCTTTGCATTACAGTCCATCTAGTATGAAGATGGGGCAATATTTAGATGACCTGAGGTTTTACAAAGAAGACTTTACTTACTCAAAAGAGCAAGTCAGCAGCACGGCTACTCCGAGGGGAGGCAAGGTGTGGTTGAAAAACTCCTTGACAATATTCACTCAAGGAACATGTATTTTTACTTGGTGCCAGGCCCTAAGGATGGGACCAAGATGGATCAGATCTAGTTTCTGCCCTCAAGGAACTCACAATCTAGTGGGGAGATGGATAAATGACTGCAGTATAATGTATCTGATTGGTGCTACGCTGGGGTGAGCACAGCCCAGCTCAAGGAAGGCTTCCCAGAGAAGGTGACCCTGAGCAGGGTGCTGGAGGACAAGTAGGAGGGTGGGCGCAACACAGAGGCAGAAAGACCATCGCGTGCAGAGGCAGACCGAGGGAAGTGAGGGGGAGACGAAGCAGGGAGATCTGAGGCTGGATGCAAAGGCAGGGACCAGGCCAGGGAGAGTTCTGAGCTCCGGAAGCCTGAGACAAAATGGCAGAATCCATACCTACAGCACAGCCGCAGCCTCACTTCAGAGCAGGCTTCGTAATGAGAATCCCACACCACCAAGGCTACTACCCTCCAAATTATGTATGTGTGTCCTTGGGTGAAACTTTCTACAAAAAAGAAACATCTTTCATCAAAGTCTCACAATCAGGACTTCCTTGGTGGCGCAGTGGTTAAGAATCCGCCTGCCAATGCAGGAGACTCAGGTTCGAGCCCTGGTCCGGGAATATCCCACATGCCGCAGAGCAACTAAGCCTGTGCACCACAACTACTGAGCCTGCGCTCTAGAGCCCGCGAGCCACAACTACTGAGCCCACGTGCCACAACTACTGAAGCCCGCGCGCCTAGAGCCCGTGCTCTGCAACAAAAGAAGCTACCGCAACGAAGAGTAGCCCCTGCTTGCTGCAACTAAAGAAAGCCCGCACACAGCAACAAAGACCCAATGCAGCCAAAAATTTAAAAAAAAAAAAAAAAAAAGTCTCACAATCCCTCCTCCCCTTCCCCAAAAGAGAATCAGCAGCCGCCCTGCTCTGAAAAAAAACCCTTTTCCCAATATTCTCAATCATCCATTCCTGCCCAGGGCTGAGTTCCAGCAGTGCTCTGTTCCATTCCTAAACAAGTAGCAACTTCCAATTTAGGCCTGTCTATGCCAGGCAGCAAGCTGGAACTGGAGCCCCCGAGGGGGAGGCCACACATACGAAGGAGGAAGAAAAGGATAAGAGGACATTACACTTTCAGGCCAGTGGCGGGCTCAGGTATCTGGCTGGTTTAAGGAAAGTCTTCCCTTCCCTTCCCATAAGGAAGGGGATTTTCATCGTCATTAAAATGATGATTTTTTTCAAAAGGGGCAAACAGGACAGATTAGCACCCCCTAGTGGTATAGGTAATTCCCAGGGGAAAGAGGGGGAAAAACAGTGGACCCCAGAGGAAGCAAGAGCCTCCACATCATTGGTAGGAACAACAAAAGGCTTGAGAGACTAGACACCTTGGCAGATGGATGCCTACAACAAAAGGCCCACCTGGGTCCCTGGCATCCATCCCTGGAGAGACCCTTAAGACTCATATTTGGGCTAAGTCAGTCTCAGAGCCCACTGAGCACCCCCAGCAGTGCAGGCAGGCCCTTCCCCAGCCCCTTCCACACCAAAGGGATTGTTTTGGGATTACTCAAGAACTTCTTTCCTCCTGTTTCATTCATATGAAGAAAGTAGGTCTCTAAATGAAGGCACAAAGTCTCTAATGTACTCTCACCCCAAAAACGCTCATGTTTTCCCATCACCTCTACCACACACACTTGACCGGTGATTCCACCACACACAGCCTGTGGCTACCACAGAGTAAATAACACGATGCACCACAGGGAAAAGCAGCCATAGAAGGCCTCTCCATACAGTCCTGGGGGTCAAACTCTTCAGGGGCACCTCCTCTCTGCCGATGGCTCTTTGAGCCTCCAGCAAGCATCAAGATCTCAGTTAGTCCCAGTTTCACAATCTGTGAAATGGGGCCATACTAACCTGTTGGCAAGGTGGCCGAGTACAGAACCAGCCTAGGATAAGGATAAGGACATTTCAGCCTCAGCCAGGCTGTCCTCATACCCCACTTGGACTGCTCTTGTCTTTCCTCAGTGATAGTGCTGTGCTTCCCACAAATTCAGCCAGTGCTTCACACAGGACCGCTTTGCTCAAGCACAGAAAAACATCACCAGAAAGCTAAGAAAGCCTGAACATAACCTCTGCTTCCAAGAAGCTGAAATCTTCACCTCTTGCCAAGGGCCCTAAGGGAAATGGAACTGAAAAGAAGCTGAACCCCAGAGGCACCACCCTGCTCCTAAACTCCAAGTGCCTGGTCACCAAGAAGGGGAGGGATGACAAGGAAGGGAAAATGTTGGGGAAGCTGGGACAGATTGTGCCACTGCTCTCCCTGGGTCCCCCAATGACCACACTGGTCCAAGGGGAGTGGCAGGCTTTGTAAAAAGCTGACTGGGTCCAATGCACACCTGCCTCAACCACTGAAAAGACCTAAGCTTTCCCTAAGCAGCCCGTATAGAGCACCAGTGATCCCCAAGCTCCCGTCCCAGCAACCCTTGCTGCCCAGCCAGGGCCCTTACCTCTGTACAGAAAGGAGTAAGCTGTGGATGGACTACGGGCTGGACATACATGTGAAAGGTAGACTCAATCTCCATGGTCCGGCCATTTAGCTTCAGGATGGGGAACTCGATGATTTCCTGGAACGGCAAAGGCACAGAAAAGGAGGAATGAGTTTTTTTTTAACTAACCATTTCAAATAACTCAGAGTCAAGAATGGGGGAGTGATTTGGACTCATTAGCTCCTGCCAGGCCAAACCCAAGATTGGGTGAGATGGTGCCAGCTCAGTTATAATCCTAACCCTCCCGCTGTTAACATCCTCACAGGTTCCAGGGACTCGACACATATACCATTCCCACTGTCTCTGGAAAGGGGAGGGAAGACAGTGGGAACATCTGCCCTGATTTCCCCAACTGGTTCTCTAGCAGAGGCCTGTTCACTCGAGCCCCTAAAAATAGGACCCCCTTCCTCTTGCCCAGGTCCCTGCCCTGGAATGGGCCTGGGTCTCCAGTCACATAAATAACCAGCCATCAGACTAATGTACAGACCTCCATATATGAAGTTTAAACAGAGCCGATGAGTTTCATTAGTTTTTACAAAAGGAAAAAAAAAAGATAAATAATAAATAAAGCCAAAGGGGTCAAAGGGGATACTGAAGAGAAGGAGAAAACTGAATAAGAGTAGTAAGAGTTAGTGCCCTCCCACCTTTCTTTCAGGCAGTACGCCCACCCCTCAGCTTCTCCCCCTGCCCCCCCCAACCCAATCACTTAGCCAGCCCTTCCCAGTCCACTGGAACGTAATGGAAGAGAAGGAGGAGTGACAATTTGTTTGGTGTCTCTAAGATTAATTTGTCTCCATTATTTAATAGAGATGCACAGCACCAAGGTCCTGGTGTGCAAACAGGCTTGCAGCACGCTGGCTGTGCAGCCCGCCTCATACATCGCTCCTGGGAAGGGAGGAACACGCCAGAGGAGGGAGAGGGCTGGAGAGAGCACGCACATGCTGGAGAGAAGAGGGAAAGCCAGGAGAGAGAATAAAAAAAATGAGTGCTTTTTAATATTCAAAAACAGTTTGCAAAATTTAATCAAAGCAGAGGAAAAGCTAACATTTTTACCACTTTGACATTTTTATTAGCGCTTTCATAAATTTTTAAAACATGAATGGAATTAGTTTACAACACAAAAAAACTGCCCTGAAAACATCTGGAAGAGACAAATAGGAAATAATAAAAATAAATAAATAAAAACAAAATCCTCCGAGTAAAATTAGCATGTGAAAAAGGCCTCCACTGCAGAGAGAGGAGGGGGGCTTTGCCCACTCAGTGGCCACCACAGTCAGCCCCAGCGGCATCCCTACCCCAGGTCCCCCGTTCTGGTGCGGACCTTTCCAGTATCACTAAAATCAAGGCAAATTGGTTCTCTCCAGGGACAGCCTGAAGAGGCAACACAGAAGCCGTTGACACCCGACTGCACTCAGGAAATGGATGAGCGGGGAGACAGAAGGAGAAACAGCCCATCTCCCTGATATTCCACGGCAGCCTGGCGTCTCCCCACCAAACATACCTGCTCTGTTGGCCTCATTTTTAAAGCATCTTTATCCAACACATCACAGCAGGACTGAAGAACAAATCAAGGCAGCCAGATTTCATGACTGAGAAATTCAAAGGTTCTGGTTGACTGGTCTCCCCGGAGTACCCCCAAAGATGGGGAAGCTGACAGGAGCCCCCATAGATAGGAAGGATGGAAAGACTGCAAGACTGAGGCAGAAGGGAACAGAGAGGAAGCCCAGGCTGCTGCTTAGACTAGGTGATGCCTCTCCTCCTCCCACCGCACTAGGAAGTAGGCCAGAGAGGAGTTTGGCTCTGAAAAACAGAACTGAGGCACACACACACACACAAAATACACACTGGTTCCCCAATGTGTATTTTGAAATCAGATACCCAAGATTTCCAAGTGCTAACTCTGAGGTGGGGCTCATCTGAGTCAGGCTCATTTCTGATATATCCTTCCTCTGCCGCTAAGTAGGAGAAACACTTCCCCAACAGAAAGACCTCCATAGCCTGGTGAGTTTGGCTGCCCTGGCGTCTAAGGAAACAAATACAGCCAGCTCCGCACTAACAATGTTAGCTGGGCCCACAATGAAATTTAACCTGTGACACAACTGTACTTTTCATTTAAACTTTCATTTGGAGAGAAGCAGTGTTTGGAGACCTGCAGTTTGTCCTGCTAATAAAGACAAGTGTTGGGACCTTTAAGGATGCCATTCATCTCTGGCTTTTATTAAATTCAATTTTCTTAAGCCCATGATACATTATGAAATTAGGAGTTGACATTCCTCTGGAAACAAAAATATCTATCAAACATAAATAGAAAAAAAACCCTCTATTACCAAGAATTTATGGCTTAAAGTTGATCTCTTTCCACTTTTTTACAAGCACATGGTTTGTTTTAGAGATCTGAAATGTTATTACAGATCTAGAATTTTATTAGTATTTATTGTAAAATAGTAAGCGCTTCAGCTCCCACTCTGACCAACACCGAGTCAGCATCCCCAACAGATACTCTTAAAACTTGGCCTTTGGGTTTCCCTGCTGCAGCTCAATCTTTCCTGCTGCTGGCTTCCTCACCCCTGGGGAAATGGAGCCAACCTAAATGCTCACACTAAGTTTGATCCTCCCAGAGAGGGGGAACAAGCCAGCCTCGGCTCCATGTGAAGAGGAGTGACCCCTGAAATGCCCGGGGGCCAGAACACAGCAAATTGGACCTGTTCTGAACACCTCTCCAATGTTGCATGCCCATCAGCCAAGCCTTCCCTCCAAGACCAAGAACAGGGCCCATCTCAGAACATGACTTTGCAGGGGCCCTTCCTCAGCACCACCATCAGCTGTTGTAACAATGACCTTACACACTGGCATATTCTTTTGAGCCACTGAGGATGCAAAAGAGGAACTTTTGACAGATGGCCATTTGGGGAGTCAGAAGAGTAAGGACCTCACTTAGATACTTCTAACCTTCCCATATTGCCCAGACAAGCCCAGAGCCTCAAAACACTGGCCCCAACAGCCCATTCATAGGAGAGGAGCCCCAATCTGTACCAGTTGACAAAACTCCGCAGCTAATACACCTTGGGTATGCCAAACACTTCAACAGTTTTCAGCTGATAATGAATCAGGGCGGGAACCCCAAAGCTCTAAGCTGATCACATTAATTCCACCCAAGAGCTTGTGCAGATGTGCCCTAAGTGCCAGCTTCTAGGGGCAGGTGCTCGGATCATGAAACTGTTATTTCTGCCCTTCCTCCTTTGCCCTCCTTCTATTTCCTCATTCCCCTGGGAACAAGTTTTTTTAAACATTTTTTTAGCATTTGAGTGTCTGCTTGTGTAAAGGTAGCACCATGAAGGAAAGAAGAACTGGTCTGTATTTACCAGCCCTCTTTCCCAACCCTAATAATAATTTCTCAATTCCTTACTCTTGTATGACATTTGCATTCAATTAAACTACCTGAGCATCTACTCTGTGTAGGACACTGGACAGGTGTTGGAGTGGGATTCAGAGATAAGATGTAGTCTGCATTGGAGAAGTACACGAACTAGAGGGCAGAAAAGATACGTGAGCAAGTGATGAACAATGCCCTGATAAACATCTTAGTGGAACCGACAAACCCAGTGTTATGCTTTTTATTACAGTGTGCTTTCAAATGTATTTTCTTATCTTACCCTTTTTAACCCTGGAAGATAAGTCATATCGTCATCACCATCAGCTCATAAACCAATACTATTAAGCACCTACTATCTACCAGGCAGGGGCTGGGTGTGGACACAGAGGCAAATACAATGAGATGTGGCTCCTCTGTCTCAGGTGCTCGGAGTCTGGGCAAGGGGTAGAGAGGAGCTGGCCCCAAGACCCTCAGAGACACACACAAAATGGAATCGTTTCATTCTTTCCAGTTATTGTTAACTATGTGGCAGACACTGTGCTAAACGCTCAATAGGAATGACCGCATTGAATCTACCTAACAACTCATGAGATGGGAATCAGTATTATCCCTATTTTACAGAACAACTAAGGCCCGAAAAGCAGTTGTCACTTGCTCAAGGTTACACTACTAGTAAGGGACAGAGTTGGGACTCCAAATAGGGAAAATGAGACTTAAAGAGAGTAGGACTACCAGCTTTCAAAATCTGAAGGGTCAAGAAGGATCTGATTCTTTTAGTCTGAAAGGCTGTCTTTAAGGAGCTCAGACTCCTATCTCCCAGGAAGAAAGGCTGTTCTCGCGTTACAAGAGCGATGAATGTGGACCATCCAGGCAGAAAGTCCTGCAGGATTGCTACTGAAAAGCCTCCACTATGGCTGCAGGGACACAAATGGAGCTGAGCTCTGGGCTCAGAGAGGGCAGAACTGTGAGCCTTCAGTTTGCATCTCTAGCACCCAGGTCTGTTCCAGCACACAGACCTCATTCTCTGCTTTTGGTGAGTAAACCCATGAAGGGGCTGATAAATAGCAAGACAGAAGCCAAGCGCATGGCTCTAACAGAAAATTCTCTGTTTTCCCAGAGTTCTCCACAGGACCAGAGAGGTGAAGTGATGGTTGGTGGTAGAGCCAGAATTCAAATGCAGATATACATCGCTCCAAGGTATTGATACTTTCTACTTTCTACCTCTCATCTCTAAGTGGTCTCCCATCCTCCCTCAACTGCTACAAACCACCAACCACCCAGTTTTCTGTTTGCCTGGGACCACAGTTTCCTGGAGCAGGAATTTGCTAAAATTGGGATAGCTTGGTCACCCTACACCATCCACCGCTACCTGCACTACTAGGTTGTCCAAGGGTAGAGCACCATAACCACAAAAAGCTGGTCTGCTGATGGTTGATGGGAAGTGGCCACAACTTGATAACTAAGCACAAAAGCCTTGGAACTTGGATTTTTCAAAGTATCCATGGTTCTAAACCTATTGTATCTGCTGTCTCAATCAATAAAATGCTAGCTGCAAATTTTTTTTTAAAGGGATGGGAAGACAGAGAGATTAAAAGGAAGCACCAAGCAAATATTCTTTTACCTTTTTAAGTGAGTAGAAGTTTCTGTTGGAGCAGAGATTTCAAATGCAGCTACTTTCTACAATTGCTTAAGTAGGAACCCCGGTGATTCTCTTGATAAACTGAGGACAAAACTGCAACAGCATTTCAAATGAATTTCACACGCACGATCAAGAAATAAATGTGTAGGTCGCTTTCGGTGTATTCAGACTCCCTTAAGCTAAAGTGTCTGCAGTGATAAGATTATATTCAAAGATACAACAACAACAACAAAAGGATTTTAAGCAGAAGGGACTTGGGTTAGGCATTTCTTGACAATGGGCCAGAGGGTTTAACAGTGTGGCATTCTTACAGACCTTTTCTCCAAAGCACAGATTCTTCTTTGCCTGAGCCGATGTTTCTACGGTCCTGTCTAAAATGGGCAGATCATTCTTCATGGCTCCCCCCTCTCAACCTAGGAACTGGCATTCCCTCAATTTAGAGACGGCAACAACTAATCTATCCCTTCTCTACAACCACTAACTCTTTAGTCCAAAAACTGTGCACCCCTGCAGAGAAAGGTTTGATAAAATCCAAAAGCAACATCATCACATGGCAAGGCAGAAAAAGCAGTACCTGGTGAAAACATGGGTTTTATCCAGACAATGATTTTTGAATAAAAGTTCCATGCAGGCCCTTTCTCCAAGGGATCAAAGAGGCTCTTGGCCACAGGGAAGAGGGGAAGTTGAGAGGGAGAAGTGAGGGCTGCACCGGGCAATGGAGGGAACATGGTTTGCTTAACAGTTTCTCCTTTGGAAAAAAAAAAAAAAGACATTTTATGCACAAGGAGCTTATTTCTTAAACAAACACTCGTGGTTTTGATTTACACCACAGTCTGCTCCTAAATAATTTATGGCGGGTTAAATTTATTGCCGAGCCCTGGCTGGCTGCAAATTCGAATTGCCAAATAATTAGATTTTAGGGCAAAGCTTATAAATTACCCGTCGATTTGTCCGGACTTGTTTGTCAGTTGCTTTGTGCTTCGGGTCATCTTTGGCATTTGGCTGTTTGGGTTTTAATTGCTGATTTACACTTTGACAGATGAGAGCTGATGCTCGAAGTTTCAGGACAAGGAAGGGTAAAAAATTGGAGCTTTAAAAGGCTGATTTTTCACCTACATGTCCGTCTTCACCCATTCCCATAGACCCCAGAGCAATTAAAATGTAGAAAAGAGGCTGAAAATAGACACTGCTATTCTTTATGGGGGGGTGCAGAGTGAATTATAATTTACTTTTACTGAAATCTGAATTTTTAAAAAATATATAATACCAATGAATGAAGGAGACCAAAAGTCTTAGAAACTGCATCCTCACCCAGGGGTGTACGAGCCTGCGTCTACCTCTACACGCACCTGACTCTGAATCAGCCTCAGTTCAAACACTTCTAGATACTCAACTGTAAATAACTTCTGATATTAGTGGCCTCTGTGAAGTTGACCCTTCAGGGCAGCAAACAACCAAATGATTTCTTTGTAGCTATCTGTTTACATACATTTGTCATGGAATTTATTTAAACAAATCTCAGGTTCTGTGCAGGAGAGGTTCCCCAGAGGCAGCACTATAGGAGGGCAGGGAAGTTGAAGGGTGCGAAGTCCAACTTACCATCCCAGTGGAAGGAAAAAATCTCTTTGGATAGTGCTGCATTCCCATCTACATGCTGATAGAGGGCCTGCAGGCTCCCTTTATGCTCCCCAGAGAAGCAGGGCCTGCCTCCCAGCCACCTGCTGTATCCCAAAAGCTCACCATAAGGCCATGAGTCAAAATAATACTAGTATTAATTCTACTAACAAGAGCTGATACATATAGCTATTACATGCCAGGCCCTGTTCTAAGCTCTTACATTTTATCCTCCCAACAGTCCTATAAGATTGATATTATTATTAATCCCATTTTGCCAATAAGGCAACTAAGGCATAAAGAGTACCAGTAACTTGCTCAAGGCGAGTCATACTGCTAGTAGGTGGTAGAGACCAGACTCAGATCCAGAGGGTCCAGTCCAGTGGTTAGGAGTCCATGCTCCTAACCACTCCCCTATATTGCTTCTCATTAGAACAGCCTCTACCTGAGCTCCCCCTCACTTTGGAGGTTGAGAGTCCACATTCTGGGACCAGGGCACATACAGCCAAAGCCTGTTCAGTTTATCACCCAATAGGGTGGGGAAAGTTATGTACCATGCTCAGGATCACAAGATGAATCAGAGGCTTGGTTTGACAAAGACCATTTTTCCAATCAGTGCAAATACCGCACTGAAGATCCACTAGCCGGGGGTGAAGAGGTGGGGGTGAGTAACAGGTGATCAAGACACACCAGGCCCACTCAGGCAGACAGCGGGTTCTGGTCAGGAAACCTGGAGAGGAGCCCAGAGAGGCTGGCTGGGCTTCAGGAAGCCTTGCTCAGTAGTCCCCATCCACAGCCCCAGGGGCTGCTGGTCTCTTCACAGAAGACTGAATCCCCCTGGGGTGCTTCACAGATTCCCTGCTCTCTGTGTGTACCTGACGGCTAGAAGCCAGGAAAGGGAAACAATTGTGCTGCCATGACGGCAGATTTTCAAAATCACTGACCAGTAAGTGAGCAACAAAGACTGACATCTTGCCCACACTGCCTGAACACTTCTCTCACACACTGGCTCATCGGAACCCACATCTCTGTAAGGGAGGCAGGTATCACTGCCCAATTTGATAGACGAGAAAGCTAAGGTGGTCAGTGGTTTAAAGCATGGTCCCTTACGGGCAGCATCCCATCTCCTGGGAACTTATGAGAAATGCAGATTCCTGGCCTCCACCCCAGACTTTCTGAATCAGAAACCCTGAGGGTGGGCACAGCAGTGTGTTTTAAAAGGCTTCCAGCAGATACTGATACTTGCTGAAGTTTGAGAACCACTGGTCTAGAGTAGAGCAGTGCTTCTCAGACTTCAAATTACCTGAAGATCTTGTCAAATTACAGATTCTATTTAGCGCTGGAGAGGGCCTGATATTCTGCATTTCTAACAAGCTCCCAGGGATGAATCCCAGGGGATGCTGTTGGTTCTCGGACCACACTCGGAATAGCAAAGGTGTAATCTAGAACATCTGTGTGACTAAATCCTTATCACAGAGATACTGACAAGTGAGAATCAGAGCCAGAGCGCAAGGTTCTCAGCTCTTCTCTCAGAACAAACCCTTGCTTAGCCCACTTTCAAGCCCCTTGAGTGAGCCCTTTAGATCTGCCAACCACTCCCAGCTCCTGCCATCAGACATTTCATTCTCCTGGCCGCCAAGATCCAGGGGAGGAAAAGCTGGCATCTCACATCCCAGAACTTTGTAGAGCAAGTTGACACATCTCTGTTAGGAAGCCAGCAAGAGGTCTTCCTGCCACGGCAATGCCTGCTCCCTTTAAGAATGCGGTCAAGACCCAGGGCATCAGCTACCCAACAGAGCACTCATCATACTATTCTCTCCAAAAAAACACCTTTCTTCTGTACAAATGAACCAAAAAGCAGGATTGGATACCTAGGTCTCCTAGGAAGACCTCTCATTACAGACATAAGCCAGGAGCTATTTTTCTGCCCCTGGTCCTGAGAAAGGCCTAACACTGGCCACGGATGTAGAGCGGGATCACAGCACTTCCTACGATATCCTGAGACCCCAAGCTGGAGATGCCTCACCACACTCCACACCATCGCCATGAACTTCCTTTAAGGCCTTCCCCTAGCACCGTCCCTCTAGTCATGTTACCTCTCTAGTGAAAGCAGACCTTATCAAAATGGCATGTTTCCTCCCACTCACAGTCCCAGCCTCCTCCATCCCCAACTAACTACCAATCCCTTTCAGCTGAGCAGCTGGCCTTTCATTCAAATCTGCGAGTGCTGGGGGTGGGGTGGGGGTGGACAGTGAACAATACAGAGTCCCTGGACTCCATTTCAGACATCGCAATCTCAAACCGTGGCCCTTAGTTTGTATCACACTTGTGGAGAGCAAGATTCCAAGCTTTTCAGCCAGTTATCGTCCTATCTACCCAACCATCACTACCTACCTCTCAAAGGCCAATGGCCAAATAGTTCATCAAACAGACCCTAGAGGAGTAATGGCCTACATCACCACTAAGAAGCTGACCTATGTCAGGTGTACCCGACATGGACCTTCAGCACAGAGCACCCCACTTACGACAACCATAGGTTTCGCTCTCCACTCCTTACCAAATCTCTTAGCACCACTGACTACCAGAGCCCACAAGTACCCAAAAAAGCTATGAGCTACTTAAGAGCACAGTTCTCAAGCTTGTTTCTTTCCCAGCACATCTAAGGGCTACAACACGTAACTCCTCTCCATCCCCACCATCACCACCTTAGTCCAACCCCCTAACCCACTTTCAAGTAATGCCTCCTAACCATTTCCCTCTGCCCATGTTTAACCCCTTGAACACTTTTCCCTCCATTCCATGAACTCTGGCTTATGATATCTATTTCTGTTTCCTCTCTTCCACTCAACAATACATTCACACTTCCTTTTCTGGGTCGCCAATTTTGCCCCCAACCTTACTGTGGACTCTGCACTTCCTCCCCTTTCAGCAACATCGGCATCTTCCAGTGAGAGCCTCTGCCAGCATTTAGCCTTCAGAACAGCCCTTAGCTGGAAGGGCCTCCCCAGGACTAGACCATAGCACTGGAACAGAAGTGGAGCCCATACAACAGATGTTTGCTAACACAGACCAAGATCTCCCACTGGCCAGCTACAGGCAGGTGCAGGGCCTAAACAGCAGCCCGTTCCAAGGCACCTTCACTTCAGCTTAGGAGCGTCCCTGATGTTTGACTCTCCCTCCAGAGTGTACCTCCCTCCTTTCTGATTCTCCCAGCACCTAATCGGGCTTTGCCTGTGGTAGCACTCAACACACACAAACCTTCTCTGCCTGTCCTAGCCTGCTCACCCTTCTGCTGCAGACCTGCCAGCCTGTGGGGCTAGTGTCAATCTGGGAACACTCTTGTTTCAGGCTTTTAGGCAATAACTCAGTTTTCACAGCTAGAGCTCAAACCTCATCACATAAACGCATGACTGTGGGGGCTTTTTAAGTATTGTGAACACCCAGGATAAGGGAATAAAAAATAATCATTCCAATGACATCTTAATCAAAATGATGCAGAACCCTTTTTCCCAACAAGACATAGAGATGGAGGAAGCATCTCCTAATATCAGTTTCCTCATGTCAGACAACTGATTTCAGTCTACAAAGTAAGATATGTAATCAACAGAGGGGAGAGGAAAAACAAAACAGGATGGGGGCAGAAGTGAAGCCATGGACCAACCCTAAACGCTCCTCTGGATTGCACTCCCCCTCCTCCCTTCCCGACCTAACTGGTTTTCCTTCTGTGGCTGTGTTACCTGTTGCTGCTGCTCCAAGGGAGAGCTCGTCCCCACCTCCCACCCCCTCCGGTCACCTCCACTGTAGCAAATCTCTTCTCATCCAGGCTCTCCTGCCTCTTCATTAATCCTTCCCTCCTTCCTTCTGTTTCTCAATGTTAGTCAGCAGGCCGTTTATCTGTTTGAAGGGTATAAACCTCCCTGATCTAGGGAAGGAGGTCTTCCCAAGGGATGCCTAGCAGATCTAGATCCAAACTGCCAGTACTTGGCGGGCTGAGTGGCTGTCAGGTCATTCCCTAGCCCTTGCCTCTCTCCCTGGAGACCTCGCAGCCCAGCCCAGTGCTACCTTCAGGGGCAGCTCCCTGACAACGCCTCAGGGCCTCAGCTCACATATTTCTATCTTGATCCTCACCCTTTTGGCCCACATGTTACTAGCTAAAATTCTCTTAAACCTCTTGTAGCCTCTGTACTCTCACTTGCAGCATTCCAATAAGATGTTCTGCTTGAACGTGAGAAATACCATATCACCGATATAGCCAATCCTACTAGCCAAACAGTGAAATAATTTGCCGGGTTCTGAGAATTCCCTGGTGGTCCAGGGGTTAGGATTTGGCGCTTTCACTGCTGTGGGCCTGGGTTCGATCCCTGGTCGGGGAACTAAGATCCTGCAAGACACACACACAAAAAAATTGCCGGGTTCAAAGTCTTCATTCTCCCTCTTCCTCATTTTCAACGTTCGCGCACAAACAAGCTCGCAATGCAGGTCAGGTTTTTCAGACTTCATTCAGTTGGTCCTGGCTTACTCTGTGAGTGCCTTCTTTCATTCCTGCTGCAGCAATTCTGAGAGCCCTCCAGCTCACTTGGCCCTCTCGGCCTCCTGACTTTCCCTTAACAGGAAGCTGTGCAACCCCTCCCCCACCCGTGAGCAGGGCTGACCAGTCCCCTCCTCTATGCACCTACTGTACTGAGTACTCACCCAGGCCACGGTACTTATCACGCTGCTTCACAGCACTTACACGGCTGTCTACCCTCCTCGACTACGAGCTCCTTGAGGGTAGGGATCATTTCTTGTCTTTATGCCCCAGCACCTAACATAGAGCTTGAAGTTGTCATCCAAAGAGTAAAAGGAGGCCTTTTCGTTGCCTCTAAGGTGGCTACCATGAAGTCCTCCCCATTCCTTTACTGACCTGGTTGGTTTTATCATGTCCTACAAAAACCTTAAAAGGCAGCTCAGTGTCACTGTTAGTTTAACAGTCCCTAATTTCATTCACCATTTATCAATGGCCCTATTCTTTAGAGTTCTTCCCCACCACCAACCTTAGCTCCGTGTCTAACAAAATCTGCATTCCAACAGCTGTCACAGCCCTGGAGAGGCCACTGGATAATAAGAGGCTGGGGGAAATGTCTTCTGATTTGCACTAAGTTACTCAGTGACTCTGTTACCGGTGACCCAGCGCTCCCCAAGGAAAGCTCCTTGGTCCCACCCCGAGTCAACTCCATAGCCTAACTACACACTATGGCAGCTTAAAGGTGTAAACCCTGGGGAAGGGAGAGAAGCAGACTGAATACAGCAAATAAACCCACTTCGATCGCACCCCTGCTATGCCCAACACACGTGGCAGCACCACCATGCACCAGTGCTCCGCTCCCCGAGATGTCTCTTTTACTTTTACATTGCTGTGTCTGCTCCAAACAAAGAAGGGCCGTTCGGCTTTCACATGAAGTTACAACAGGGTCGAGTTCCGGACACGGCAAATGGGGCAAATGCTTGTCCCACTCAGGGAGCACTAGTGAGGAGGCACAGTGAGAGCCAGGGGAGGCCCATCCCTATGAGGGACCACCAGGAAACTGCAGCCTGTGGAGGGGGGCTCAGGAAGCGGGGGGGAGGCACCACATTTATGGAAGCAGCAACAAAAAGGACAAAAGGGCCTAGTGGGCTGCCCCATGCCCACCCATCCCTGCCACCAATAGAGGAATTCACTTACAGTGACCCTGAAAGAAGAGATGTGTTAAAGCAGATATAAGAAAGGCAATAATTGGTCTGATGGGCAGGGGAAAAATTATTCCAGGAGTCGAGAGCCTATGCAAGAACACTTACGGCTCACACAGTCATCATAACTCAGCCCCCTCAAGCATTTTGTGCTCTGCTTATGGTGTTAACTTTAATGTCTTAACATATAACACCATCCACACTAACACAAAATACTACACACGCCAGATGAGGCTGAGTTATAGTTGCTGTGGGAAGCATAACTTTGAATTTCCTGATTTTGGTGCATTTAATCTCAACCATAATGTTACATTAACGTCGGTTTTGCATTTCATTTCCCAGTTTAGAAGAATAGCGTCAGCGCCTTCGCCTGTCTGTACAGAAGAAGGGGCGGGGCTGACTGACCACAGGCAGACGGACCACCACCCAACAACTGGGTCCTCCGCTAAAAAGCCTGACCCTGGGCCTCCCCTGGTGGCGCAGTGGTTGGGAGTCCGCCTGCCGATGCAGGGGACCCAGGTTCGTGCCCCGGTCCGGGAAGATCCCACGTGCCACGGAGCGGCTGGGCCCGTGAGCCATGGCCGCTGAGCCTGCGTGTCCGGAGCCTGTGCTCCGCAACGGGAGAGGCCACAACAGTGAGAGGCCCGCCTACCGCAAAAAAAAAAAAAAAAAAAAAAAAAAAAGCCTGACCCGACCCCGACCCCTTGGAGGAACCTGGACCAGGACAAGTGAATGGGGAGGGAAGGGTGAGTTCTTTCTCTAGGGAATGGCCTTTCCATCCACTTGCAAAGTACAGGAACCAAGAGCAGAGGGGTAGAAGCCGAATATGGAGCAAAGAGCAATGTGTGTGTATCAGGTGGGGGGACAGTAGGGGGTAGGGAGCTCCTGCCTCTAAGCCTTGAAGGGAGGAGAAGGGAATCAATATAGTGTGATTTGTAGGGATCTTAACCAATTTCCTGTGAAGTTTTCCAAAATGCCTCTCTCACAAAAGACTAATAATGAAGAGCCAGCTTCAAGTCATACTGAAATCCTCCAAATGCCTCTCTTCTATTTTATCCCTTCTCCGGTCACCATCAACCCTCCCCCAACCCTGCCCTCCCAAAATAACCCGGCATCTGGACAATTTTCTATAAAAAAGAAACGCCTTTACTCATAGTTCTAACTCAAAATGCAGATGGAGTCTCTTCAAGGTTTCCTTAAAAAAAAAAAAAAAAGCCCCTGTGGACAAAGACCAAACACTTAGAAAACCTCAACCCCAAAGGTCATTTTTCTCCAAAGTTGTGGGCACTTAAATACAGATGAGAAGGAAAACAGTCACCGGGGCTGCTGCAGAGCAGTGAGAAAAAGGCTGTACCTCGGAGCCTGATGGAGTCTGATGGACAAACTCAGGGAGGGAGGGGAGGTGGCAGCCAGGACATGTGCTCCCAGACAGGAGCGCCAGGCCGCCCCTCCCTGGCCATCTGGACAGCTGAGGTTACTTCCTCCTCCCCGCATGCTGTGGCCTACACCTCATTTTCCTCACTTACATTTGCTTTGGTCTTTTCTGAACACTGAGGTGGTGAGAGAACTTGCCCCCAGGTTAAAGCTGCACAATTAAAGTTCCCACCAAAGCTTTCAGGCTGCTCCCTGGGCTTCGGGGTCACAGCCACCAGCGTTCGATGCACATCCACACCAAAATGAGCAACATGAACTCCTGCTGGCGAGGACAAAGCAGCCACAATTCTCCGAACCAGATAAAAACCTACTTCCATATCAAGAAACAATTCCTAAAGCAAGAAAGGAACTGTATTCCTCAAATTTTGAGTCTCTAAAACATTTTAATCCACCTAAGTTAACATTTAAGTGAAAAAATATTTTCAAATGAAAAAGTCTCATATTCAACCAATACCTATCATGTTAATCTGAATCAAAATGTGTAAAACAAAATGAGTGCAAATACCAGAAAGGTGAAAGCCTGTTACTGGCAAACCAACCACTCCAGTTTCAGTGAGCTGAACAGAGTACAAAAATAAACAGCAAAAATTATGACAAATGGGAAATACCAGATGTTTTACCATGTTTACAACCAATATTGTTACTCAAGTACAACAGAGCTTGCACCTGTCAGTTTGCATGGTGGCATTCCTTTTGGACAGTCCCAACAAGCTGACTCAGGGATTTCTGAATACCAGACACAGATGAGAGAAATGAGCCCCATGCCGAGCCTCCAGAGAGGCCCTGGCCCAAAACTTGTTCCTGCCTCCTATGCAACTGAGGAGTACGACACACTCCCAAAAGAATCAGAAGTGCACTGTGTTCAACTGTGTTCAACTCTTGGGAGCCAGGCAGCAGGGGAGCCGGGGTGGTTCTGATTCACAGTCCAAGCACATCCCCAGGAGGCACACAGACCTTGTCCACAAAGTATCTCTGTCAAGTGGACAGCCATCAGGAGGTTCTGAGAGAGCTAGGCAGGGCTGATCTAACCTGCACACCATATTCTAGTCCTTTTACTGTCTCTTCTAGAAGTTCATTCTCATCCCAAATCTCAATCTTTCCTGCTTCCACTTATATTCTTTTTTTGTCTTTATTAAAATGAAGAGCAAGTTATTATCATACTCCTTGGAACAACTCCTTCCAAGTCTGGACAAGAAATCAGTCACTAAAACCATATTCAATTTCTCTTCTTTCTAAGTCTTATTTTTGTGCCTCTAATAATTTCTGTTCCTCTTTTTAAATTTTTTATTGGAGTAAAATTGCTTTACAATGTTGTGTTAGCTTCTACTGTACAATGAAGTGAATCAGCTATATGTATAGCTATATTCCCTCCCTCTTGGACCTCCCTCCCCTCCCTTCCCCCCCCCCCATCTAGGTCATCACAGAGCACCAAGCTGAGCTCCCTCATTTTTGTTCCTCTTATCCTGAGCTTTTCCAATATCTCCACTGCCCTTGTTGACCAAAAGATCTAAACAATACAGAGGCTATAATGAGAACCTGACCTATGAGGACCTCAGTGGAAGGACACTATCCTATCTGGGATGGACTACTTCTCCAATCCATCCTCCAACCTTTCTCTGAATCCTTTCAGGACCCTGCTACATGCAAACTTTAGGGAAGGTTTTTTTTTTTAAAAGAAAGTGGGGTTGGCGGGGGGAGCTTTAAGCTGCCAATAAGTCTCAAGTCACTTCTAAGCTGCCCATCCCTTTCCTGAGAGTGGTCCAGTGGGTAGTTCAACAACAGAGCTGTCTGGCCCCAAACTCATCTTCTTACCTGTTGATCACAGCATTGTAGAGGCTTAATGAAGTAGAGATGCATTACATTTATCACTTGCCCTAGATCCACTCAAATCCATCACTATGTCACAGCAAGGAGTTAGATTGATCTGACAGGATTTGCTCTTCTTCACAAACCCATGTAAGTTATTACTCAGTACCCTATGCTCTTCTAGCTGTTTGCTGATTGATTATCTGACGATCAGGTCAAGTATCTTCTTTGGAATCACAGTAAACTAACGGGTCTATAATTTCCAAGATCATTCGTATTTGCCTTTTAAAGATAAGCAAGACAGCAAATGCTTCTTCCTGAGTTCTCTAAAGTAACAGCTAATGCTTTGCTAATAATGAACCAGGACAGCCAATTCCTTAAGTGCCCTTGGAATCGCATCATCAGGGTTCATTGATTCTGGAGATAAACTTTAATCAGGCTCAGACCCTGGTAAAAAGCAGGAAGCCCAACCTCAGGCTAGGTCTAAAAGGCCCTGGTGCCTAAGTCTAGGAAGGAAGTTGGTGATACAAGTGATTTAAATCTGTACTGCATTATATCTTCAGCATTGCAATAGATAAATAAAAAAAAACAAAAAATTAAAAGAACAATGCCCTTGAAAGAGAGATGAAAGGTGATACTAACAGACCAAACTGAGACATGAATCAAGTTTCACCTTCAGTAACATTGGTAGGACCCTCTGTAGGACAAGAGAACAGAGCTACATAATTATCTCAGCTTATAATCTAACTGAAAAGTTCAGAAACAAATATACATAGGCATGTGCCAGGAAGCAGAAAGCAGGAAATGTCATCAAGAAAGTGCCAAGCAATCATGAGGCTTCAGAAGAGGGATGAATCCTATGCAGTAGCAACGTGTTAGGTTTTAGACTCAGGTCCTCCTAAGGCTTGCTCAGCAACTGAAATCATCAGCAAGGTAAATAACATGGCATATTGGGGTATGGCCCCCTGATTCTCAACCCAAGAGAATCTACATAACCAAAACTCCCACCCACCACCCAGGTACACCCACCACAGAATCTCCAGTTGTTTGGGGAGGTGGAGAAGACAACCCTACAGCACAGGTAGGAGCAAGAGGCTGAGAAAGAAAGTGTGGCTCAGGCTGCCCCCAAGCCGTCTTCCCTTTCATGCGAAGTTCCTTCCCCTAGGAAGCTCTCCTCATCCAGCGCCTGTCTTCCCAAGCCTCAGCAGGCCTGATTCCAATCCTCCCCCAAAGACAGACCACTACTTTGAGAATAGGAAACAAACAGGCAAGGAGAAACGGAAAGGTAAAAGGGTTGTGTTATCTGCTTTATGGAAAATAATCTACCATCCTAAAGACAGAACCCGTCCCTGGAAAAAAAACCAATTATGAGAAATGAACCCAGTTTACCTCTGAATGGACCTCCCTGTCTCCCAAGTGCCTGCTGCTACAATCCTCTTCTCCTCCTCTTACTACTGAAAGCTACTCCCAGACCCACATGTCTACACACTCCCAAATTACCCACCTGATAATCCAGTCCTACAGGGAAGAGTTCCAGTCCTAGAGTCAGGCATACCCAAGGCCCCCACACTACAATTCACTGCCACATCGGCCCCCAATCAGGCCCCCAAAGCAAACATCAAGCAATCCAATATCACCTAGCACACGTGTCTCTCTGCTGCTAATCCAAGCTTCTTAGCAGCACTACCTCAAAAGGTAAAAGATCTCCAAACACAGTTGGTAACTAAGAAAAAAATGCAAGCAAAGAAATTTTCCTTTCCAACAGACCAGCAATGGTTGTTCAGGTTATCTAATGCTGCATAACAAATCATCCCAAAACTTAGTGGCTTAAAACATCAATAATCATTTATTATCTCCCACAGCTTCGATGAGCCAGGAATTCAGGAGTGGCTCGGCTGGTCAGTCTGGCTCAGGGTCTCTCCTGAGGTTGACGTCTGATGTCCACTGGGGCTGTAGTTATCTGAAGGCTTGACTGGAGGTAGCAGAGTCACCTCCAAGACAGTGCCAAGAAACATAACCAGCAAGTTGGTACTGGCTTTTAGCTAAGAGCCTCAGTTCCGGTACACATGTGCCTCTCGCCAGGGCTGCTTGAGTGTCCTCAAAGCATGGTGGCTGGCTTCTTCCATAGCAACTGATCCAAAAGAGCAAGATGGACTGTGATGCTTTTTATGACTTAGCCTCAGAAGTCACGCAGTGTCTCTTCCACTGTACTCTGTTGGTTATACAGGGCTAGTTCTCATTCATTGTAGGAGAGGGGAACTACCAAAGGTGGGAATATCAGGACGTAAGGATCGTTGGGGGCCATTTTGGAGGCTAACACAGTATTCCTTAAAAGAACATGCAGCAGTAGCAGGAGAAGGAAGGAGGGAAGGGAAAGGAGAGAGGAAGGATGGGACAGAAGGAAACATTTTGATTCCCAAAGGCTGAGACCAGAGAGAAACAGTGTGCCCAGTTCTCTACAAAGACCTCTCAGGTCTACCTTACCCTAGGATGCCTGAGTCAAGTCCTGCTTCTTAGGCAGGAACTCCAGATGAGTAGCTAAAAGCCAAGAAGACATGAGAAAGTTCCTCTGGGTCCCAGAAAGCAAGTCTATCCTCCCTCCCTCCTTGCCCACCCCATCTTTGCTGAAGCAATGATGCAACAGTTACCTGAGGATGAATCTGCGGCTTGTCACACGTGGCCTCAAAGTCCAGCACTAAAAAGTAGTGATACCTCTGGGGAGGGAAGGACATCATTGCCGCCATGGATGCGCCAAAGTTGTGGGCCGCCAGCTTTCTGGTGGATATGGAGCAGAACTCCGGAACACCACAGGGAGAAAATAAGTGGGAGCCCAGCACTTTTCTTGCTCTTGAAAGTAAATATGAAGAAAATCGAGCTGCTCCAGTCTGTAAAGGTGCTAGCATTGAACATCCAGAAGCATCTAAAACTTAGGGGAGGAAAGTTTAAAAGAAAAAAAAAAAGAAAGAAAGAAAAAGAAAAGAAAAAAAAAAAAAGAACAGAGAGTCTGGGTTACTCCCTCCCCACCGTGGCCCTGTTCCACCTAGTCTTCAGGAATATTCACAGAACATGAACCACTCCCCAGTGTTTCTGTGCCCCTTTTCTAAATCCCAGTATTCGTTACTGAAGTTCAAGACCCTTAATACTGGCCCCCACAACATTATGACAGCTCTGAGTCTCCCAGACCATTCTCAAAACAAGATGCAGCACTGGCCTTGATCTTCAAGTGGAGCTCTAAAGTTCAAAAGAGAGAGAGAAAAATTCTGTGGTCACTTCTCAGGTGGCAACAGTTAACATTAAAGCTAAGTTTCCCAAAGTAACCCGGGGTGCCCCGGTTGCACAATCAGTCCTGGGAGCTAAGTAGACTCAGACAGACAGCAGGAAATGCCCAGGATTCTCTCCTCAGCTCCATTCCCAGCCATTGTCCCTGGCTTTCCTGTCTGTATCTTGATGTCTCCACATGCCCTCCTCCCTTCTCCCAACGGGGAAGGAGCAGAGCCCACCACAGGGAGCTTGCTCACCACACTCTGGTGATGCCCCAGCCCCCAGCCAGTAAGTGGCACCTGGGGGAATGAACGAAGCCTGCAGAGCACAGCTGCCAACAGCCTCGGGCCTTCCTCCGCTGCCTTTAGACTAACTCTCCACTAGAGGCCTTGAATGACTGCAGGACTTTTTTTAAATAGGGAAGAAAAAGAGAAAACCCAGATGTGGTGGTAATGGGAGCATTGCTAAAAGTCTAGTAAAGTTTTCTGAGTGTACATGTGCCAAAAAAAAAAAAAAAATCCAAATCACTTTTCAAGTTTTCCCTTTAAATTTGCAGAATGTCTGCTCCTTAGAGGACTAACGAAATATAAAAATCAAAGCCTAAGTTTTACTCACGAATAACTCAAGCTTCCTTAAAATAAAAAAAAAAAAACAGGAATAAAGCAGAAATTTTGTGTTTTTCCCATTTCATACCCAACACTCAAATTCCCTCAACTTTAATCCTCAAAGTCAAACAAGAAATCATGCTGCTCAATACGGAAATGGCCATAGTTTAAGCTTTCTGAAGCTCCAGTCTGACGGAGCCAAAAGCTTGCCTCTGAAAGACTGCAATGGGCACTCCCTCCCTCCTGTAGCGTGGAGGAGGCTAGCAGCCTGGGAAGTCCAGAGCACACTAGAGGCAACAAGGTCACTACCACCTGAGCGGACATGGATCATGCCAAGTATCACTTCTCACCCCGGCTCTCCCGGGACTCAAGGAGTGACCTACAGTAACTTGCCTGCATATTTATTAGGATATGTGCTGGTGTGGGTCCTCAATTCCCCTATTCCTATAGTGAGGTTCCATATGGAACAAAGACCAAGAAGTATTTTAAGTTCTTCATGATTCTAGCACAAGCGTAGTGCTTGTTTTCACCGTGGCCTACAGCCTCTCCAAAAACGCAGCCAAACTCCGTAGCCTGGGATAGACAAAGGCTGGCTTGAGTTTCATTATGGAATCTCTTGGAAAGGCAAACGGGCCAACATCATTTTGAAAGCCGGAATCCAAAATAACTCTTCACGTCACCCACTCCTGAAAAGTACTGGAAGCCTTGCTGAGATTGGGAGACACCAGTCTGCTCAGATTACACATTCTAGTTTGAATCCAAAGTCCCTCAGGGCCTTAGAACTCTTCTCTAACCTCTCAAAGTCAGGTCATGCATAAGGACTTTTGAAAGTCTTAATGTTTTCCAATGTGTATATATAGTGTATAAAGCGTTTTTAGTCAATCAGACTTCATCTGCCAAATACTACAGGCAATTAAGCATTATGATTAAGGAGGGCTTCTGGGTTTGAATCCTGGTTTTACCACTTATTTGCCATGGCACCTTGGGCAAGCTCTGTTCTTCAATTTCTCACCTGTAAAATGACAACAGCAGCTCCTACTCCTTAAGCGAGAGTGAAATGAGAGGACATATGTAAAGCACTAAGAGCAGGGTCTGGCACATAGGGCTCAATAAATATAAGCTTACTATTATTACTACTACTACCCTATTGAGCTATGCCCACCTGGCCAAGCCTGGACCCCCATACTTTGGGCCTATAAATCCAATGCATAAGGCAACCTCAGAGAGTAACATCAATGTCTCCTGCACCCCCAGATTGCTCTAGACCCCCCATACTACATACTATATATGCCCTATTCCCTCCCATGGACAACACACTGATGGCCAGAGGTCCTCACGCCTGCAGGCCTTGCTTTCTCATCTGATTTCACCCACATAAAAAAGCTTCTCTCTTGTAAAAAGTCTTGAGAGCAGACATTAGGAGACCAGGCCTCCACATATCAGCAGTCACTGGGTTCCATACTTCCCTTACATTTAAAAAAACCAAGTTCAACTCAAGTCAAGAAACAGAGGGCAACTCTTCTCCCCTTCCTGAAAAATTCAATCTAATGGCTTTAGAGCCATTAGTTGTGGCAGAGGAAAGTAGGGTCTACATCAGTTGAAGTGGGAGGAGCAGAAGGGTCTGGGAGGGAGTATCAGAGCCCAAGCTGGGTGAGGAGGCGTCCATACAGAGGCAGGAAGGTGTGATGCAGCATGCCACAGCCCTAGTGGGGTATGAAGGGCATCCGTTGGCAGAGAAGGAGCAGCAGCCTGATGTGGGGACTCACAGGCAGGGTAAAAGAGTACCCAAGAGGGGGAAAGGGCAGTGGCAACAATGGGAGATTAGTTACATACAGAGGGATTGATCAAAAAAGGGCATATATTAAGGGTAATGGGACCAGGTTTCTCACTGTTAGAGGATGGAATTAAAACATGGAAAGGGAAAAACATCTGTGGTGTTGAATTGGAATTGGAGTGTGAACTCATGGTTTCTGATATATATATATAATATATAAAAATAAAGCTAGGGCTTCCCTGGTGGTGCAGTGGTTAAGAATCCACCTGCCTGGGGACATGGGTTTGAGCCCTGGTCCGGGAAGATCCCACATGCCGCGGAGCAACTAAGCCCGTGCGCCACAAACTACTGAGCCTGTGCTCTAGAGCCTGTGAGCCACAACTACTGAGCCTGCGCTCTAGAGCCTGCGAGCCACAACTACTGAGCCCGCATGCCACAAGTGCTGAGGCCTGCACGCCTAGAGCCCGTGCTCCGCAACAAGAGAAGCCACCGTAATGAGAAGCCTGCGCACCGCAATGAAGAGTAGCCCCTGCTCGCCACAACTAGAGAAAGCCTGTACTCAGCAAGAAAGACCCAATGCAGCCAAAAATAAATAAATAAATAAATTTAAATAAATAAAGCTAGATGTACATATGAAGATGAGTATATATCTATACACAAATATATAGACACATGTATATATAATTTCTAGCTCTGTTTACTGAAGGGCCAGGGAGCAGCAACACTCTGATAGCAATGTGCACATCTAGCATCTAGCCGCCTTCTAAACAACATTCTCCACTGAAAGAACAAGAGCTCTTTGGAGAACTGGCTGATTCCAGGGCTGTGGCAGAGAAAGTACAAGATGAGCCGAGAACATCCTGTTGTGCCAGAAAGCAAGGAAATGCTCAAAAGGATGCGGAAACCAGCTTGAAGGGGCTCCCACTGGCAAGTAAATAATGACATTAATGCATTATAATGCACTGAATAAAAAAGGAAACCATGAGGCCATAAAGATAAAAATAAATACATAAATAAGTAAATAAATTTTAAAAACTAAAGTTTGGTAAGGGATTTCACATAGTTTCAAAGTATCTCCCCACAGATTGCTTATTAATTATAACAGGGAATAAGTTTACAATGGAGAAGCCTGGCAGACATCACCTTAATCAAGTGAGCAAAATGAACATCATCAATAATGGGATTAATCAAAATCTTGCATCACATGATAGGATGCAATGAGAAAAACAAAGCATCATTTCTGTGATACTCCTGTTGAAGATGCATAACCTGAATCTAATCATGAGAAAATATCAGACAAACCCTGAATGAGGGACAGTCTACACAATAACCAGCCTGTAATCTTCAAAAGTATCAAGATCATGAATCTCAAGGAACGTTTAGTGAGAAAAGTCTATAGGAGATGAGAGACTTGGTAACTAAATGCAATGCACGATTCTGAACTGGATCATTTTGCTGCAAAGAACATTACTGGGACAACTGGCAAAACTTGAATGGGGTTTGAGGATTAGATGGAGGTAACATATGAATGTTAATTTTGATGGTTGTGTTATGGCTAGGTAGGAAAATGTCCTTGCACATAGGAAATGCACGCAAAGTATTTAGGGTGACGGGGTGTTAGGTCGGCAACTTAACTCACAAATGGTTCAGGAAAAAAATTCTTTGTACCCTACTTCCAACTTTTATGTAAATTTGGCCTATTTCAAACTTAAAAAAAAAATTTTTTTTTAACCACATGCGATGTTGTTTAAAAAAAAAAGAAACAGAGAACAGTATGCGAGGGAGCCATCTCCCCGTACTGCCACAGAGGGTAGGCTGCAAGCTCTCCTCTGGCAGCCCTCAAAGCATGGAGTCTCCATCCTAAGTGCCCCTGCCCAGTGCCCCCTCACTGGGTATCCCTGCCACCTCTAGAGCCTGCTCGGGAAATATCCCTGCACTCCTTGCAGAGGCACTCCACTCGCCTGTCTACCCTCTGACATCTTAGAGATTGTCCCTTTCTATTGATGTCTTTATATTTTAGTCACAAGTTTGCAGAATAAAAGTCTACATGTTATATCATCAGCCAGGACTTTGAGAATCTAGTTGAGGGGCAGAACTCAAAAGGAACAGTTTATGATTCTGTGTATATCTACCTCCTCACCAGGTTTCACCAGAGACGAAGACTTACACACATTTATTCTGACACCCATTTCCTTCTCCTAGCAAATTAAAGGTAGTAAGTAGCCTATGGCAAAGAGGAAAACGAATGATTCTCTCCTCAAAATAAAGGGACCAGTCCCCCAGTGAGGCAGGGGAGGGGAAAACAGGGATTGCCACAGGGCCAGCCCTATTTGGAGGAGCGGGCCTGCACCACAGCCCCTGGAGGATGTGCAGAGTATTTACACAACAGACACAATGGCTCCTCTGCAGCCATTACTGTCGGTCAGGTAAATAACGCATGTGCCAAAACACACATTTAATGAGGGAAATCATATGCCTTTATAAAAAGCCTCAATTTCTATTTACCTGAGAGACCAGGGAAGCACCAAATCACCAGATTAGTGGAACCACAGAGGAGTCATTCTGGCGTCTTGGGTAAATAGACATTTCATAGCCTTCCATTACTGGAGGGGGGAAGGGAGGGCGAAGGGAGGGGGCCATCCTTTAATATCCACATACAGGCCAGGGGGCCTGGGGGAGAGAAAAGAAGAGAAGCCCATCATGAAATATGGGGTCCTCTCCCACCCCATCTCCCCATCCACATATACTTGGGATCTCTGGGAAGGGTATGGGTTTATACCATCCCTGGGTTCAATCCACTCCATAAAAAGCCAGACTGGGGAGTTCCCTGGAGGTCCAGTGGTTCGGACTCGGTGCTTTCACTGCCGCGGGCCTGGGTTCAATCCCTGGTCAGGGAACTAAGATCCTGCAAGCCTCGTTGTGCGGCCAAAGAGAAAACAAAAAACAAAAAAAAGCCAGACTGGGAGGCAGGGGTGCATTCCAGAGAAACTTCAAGGCACTGAGGCAGGTTCTGGGTCCAGACTAGAAGCACATGGGACAGCCACAGAGTACCCAGTTCCCAGTCTCGGGGAAGTTCCTGTTCCAATCTGACCTGCAGTAGCACAAGTGCTCAGACACCTAAGCCACAGAGGCATCCACAGAGAACACGGTAACACCTGTCTGCAACTCCTTCAGTCACAGGCCCTGTCTCAGGTGGCTAAAAATAACCTGGGAAAAATATAAATAAACTGCATGCCTTCAAAAGTCATAATTTTCAATCTAATGAATGCATTCTTAACAGCCAGAGCACTTTCCGTGAAAATCATAGACTGTCAAAGGTGAAAGAAAACCTAAGAGAAGACGCAGTCCAGCAAGCCAGGGAAAATGAGCCCTAGAAAGAGAAAAGGACAGTCCAAGGTTCACAGAGCAAGTAAGGTTAAGAAGAGAACCCACGGCTCCTGACCCCCAGTTCAGAGCCTCCAGCCACTGCCCTAACACAAGGAGCAGACACCAGCATTTGTCCCCCAAACTTTTCTGTAGCCTCACAAGTGGAGGCCAGGGGCCTGAGGGCTCAGCCTAAGGCAGAACAAAGCTTGAGACCCCTACAAAAGCTTAGAACCTCTACACAACTTCCTGATGGCCCCAAAGTGGAATGCAAGCAGGAACTCTAAAGCTGGGTCCTCACCTCAACAAAACACTCTCCTCCTCTCTACAACCCATCACCCCCTAGACCTGTAGCTTCAGCTGCTTCTGCTCCAAGACAGGGCTAGGGAGAACTTGTCCAACATCAGAAGCAGCTGCTAATCCCAAACTATCAGAAGAGCTAAAGTCACTAAAGACCTACAGGAATACCAAATTCTGATGGCAACATCACAGGCCACAGGAGCCTCGCTCTCCCCTTCAATTAGCCTCAATTAGTCTCAGCAACTCAAGGCAGCACAGAAAAAGAAGTACCTGTTTGTGATTTGCCTGCTGTTTACTAACCCATCAGCCACATTCAGTAGCTTGGGCAAACTCCTTCAAGGGGCCAAGGATGGGAAACATCTCTTTGCAAAGACCTGCATGTCAGTTGTGACCCCACACACGAGAGGGAGCAAAGGCTAGTTTCCTAACACATGGTAAATAGGGTAGAAATGGAGGAAGGGCAGTGTATGGTATGGTACTCTCATCCCTGTAAGCTCCTCCCACACTTGTAGACAGCATCTGACCCCCAGAGGGGAGGTACGCAGAACCTGCTATACCCCTGCTTCTGAAACGGAGAACTGGAGCAGAAACAAGGAGTCATACAGCTAGTTGTTAAAATGCCGTATTAGACAAGCACAGGTTCAAATCCTGCCTCCACCACAGGCTCTTTGTAATAATAGCTGTAACAAAAATACCTATCTCTTAGGGGTTCAATTAGACCATACAATATGTACAAAGTGCTTTGCACAATAGTAAGTTCTCAGCAAAAGGGAGCTATTGCTAATACATGAGAAAGAGGAAAGTGAAACACTATTTTGTAAAAATCTACTACAAGCCAGGCACTGTAGTTGTGACTTACATATTTCATCTCATTTAAGCCTCCCAACCGTCAAGCAAAATAGGTAACAGTATTCCCATCTTACACATGAGAACACTAAGGCTCAGAGGCACTCAGCTCTTCAGGGCCCTGTTCTCCTCTCCCACATTTAAGGTCCCACTTTCTCCACTTGGCTGATTCTCCCATCAGCCATAGGGCTAACAATGCATATCAACTTTAGTTTTTCTTTTGAGCTAAGGTATGACTTTAACTAAAAGGAACTCAACCATAGCAATAATTAAGTCTGTCCAAATCACTCAAATTTGTTTATAATAAGAAAAACAAATTGCAGCCTGGGTACAAAAGCGGAAACAGGGGGACTTCCCTGGTGGCGCAGTGGTTAAGACTCTGCACTCCCAATGCAGGGGGCCCAAGTTCCATCCCTGGTCAGGGAACTAGATCCCACATGCATGCTGCAACTAAGAGTTCGCATGCCACAACTAAGGAGCCCACATGCAGCAACTAAGGAGCCCATGTGCCACAACTAAGGAGCCGGCGAGCCACAACTAAGGAGCCTGCAAGCCACAACTAAGACCCGGTGCAACCAAATAAATAAACAAATATATTTTTTAAAAAAAGCGGAAACAGGAAGCGGTGTCTTGGATTAAAGCAATTGCAGCACAAGGAACTCAAAGCCTCTTCCCAAACCCAGTTCCAGGGGAGCAAATCTTCCCGTCTCACAAAGCGGAGAAACTGGCAGGAAGCAGGGTGACAACTAGCTCTTGCTCAGGCCCCTAAATGTGATGTTTCCTTTTACAAATCTGTGCCTTGGCAAATGCTGCTCCCACTGTTTTGAAATGTACTTCCATTTTCACCAGGCAAACTATTGTTCCTTCTTCAAAATCCAGCTCAAATCTTCCCCTTTTAGTAGCTTTCTCTGACACCTCATCAGAAAGTTAATTGCTTAAGTGATCCAGTAGCACAGTTTAACTTTTATCTCACTATATTGTAAGATTTTAGTTATCTGTTTCTCCTCTTAGCAGTAATTTTCAGCAAGTCAGGTGAGAAGGATGGAAGATAGCAGGTGTAGGGGTGTATGTGTGTGTAAAAAGGCATATTTGAAGAGATCATTTCTTTTTTTCTTTGGCCACGCAGCATGCGGGACCTTAGTTCCCCAACCAGGGATCAAACCCATGCCCGCTGCAGTGGACACAGGGAGCCTCAACCACTGGACCGCCAGGGAAGTCCCTGAAGAGATCATTTCTTGTACTTGTTTTTTGTCAGACCCTTGAATCCAGTTTAAAATTTCAAGCAGCATTGAAGAAAAGTATAAGATTAGCTTTTCCCATCTAAGGAGTATATGAGTTTAAAAAGTCTGAGGACACTGAGCTACACATAGATCCTTAAGGGCAAGGACCACATTTTATTCATTTCTGTATCCCCAGAACAGGGCCAGGCACAACGTAAGTGTGAGGCAATGTCTGCTGAATGAATTATGATGTCAACTGCTCTGGCAGAACAGAGCAGGGCCTAAGAAGCAGGAAAAGCTTCTTTTCTTTCTTTCTCTCTCCTTCTTCCTACCCCCCTCCCCCCAATTCTGTCCTCCCCAGTTAGAGACAGAGAGTGAGCGAGCATTGCCTTCGTGCCAGAATACTATTAAAAGGATTAATTTAGGGACCGGTGTTTGGACTGTCACATCCAATCACTACCCACAGATCTACAGCTTCCCAAATCAGGCTCATGCAAAGAGGAATCAATTGCAAGGACACAGAGGGTCTGAACAGGCATACTAATGGCTTCCTGAGGTGCCAGCGGCCAGCTCTGACACTCCCATAAATTATCCGCCTTTTGATTTTACCTGTAGCTGTGGGGCACAAGGCACAATTCTGAACATATCAAAGCAATCTCTTGTCACCCAAGGCTCCCCAAGAATGTCCCCAAAGGAGGATGGACTAAAAACAATGACCCAAAGGGAATCTGCTTCCCAGCAGGACTGTTCCTAGCAGTCATCAATTAAAACCCAACAGGACCAAGTGGATAAAGGGACCCAGATCAAGACTAGGACATATGGATAAGACATGCATCAGATTGCAGTTCTGCAATGACTATACATCTCTCACTCAAAAGAAGAGAAATCACAGCAATAAACTCACACAATTTCATCTGGGAGCAACTCTGCACCAGCTCTAACAGTACCTCGCAGCATGACCTGACAACACACTTAACCTTCCTGGGCCTCAGTTTCCTCACATGCGTAGCAGGGACAATAATGCTGACCATCTGACCCGCTTCCCAGAGTGGTGATGAAAAGTAATAAAAAGCATTCAAGAGGCACTTTACAAAGCCACAAGGGTGGCAACATTAATATACGACCCCGACAGACCAGGAAAATGACTGGTCACACTTCGGTGAATTTCTTTCGGGTAGCTGCTCACTCAGTTCACTTCACTGATGGTGCTGGGGCTAAGGTCCACCCTGAAGAAAGTTCTGGAATTCCGAATGGGACTCCTGCTGTCTGAAGATTTTCCATTATGAAGAGCAGCATCTTGCTTTAGTTATAATTTCCTCCTGTTTGCTGGCTGCCTCTGCCAGGAGCTAGGTTTCTATCACATGGCCACAGTGACAATTGGGAGCACCCCAAATGTACTAAGCCAAAGGCCCAGTCACCCAATTGCTACCTGCTTTTTAAAAAATTGTGTAAAATATTGTTAATAACAAAAGTTAAGGACACCTTGCTAAGAGTTTTACATCTCATTAAATCCTTTAGCCAACCTATTAAGTTCCATTTTACAGATAGAAAAGCTAAACTCAGAGAGGTAAGTCATTTGCCCAAGGTCACATAAGCACTGTTATCAGAAACCTCTAGCAATGCACACCGGAGCTTGCAGGAAGAGGAAGACAATTCATCAGACACTCAACAAATACTTTATTTGATCCCTGTACCTGACACATACCATCATACTCAACTAGGAGACACTCTCAAAACCAGAAAAAGATCATCAGTTTCTTAGAAGCAAGCAAAGAAGAAGACTAAGTAGGACATATGGAGAATGAGGCAATTCCCTGGGAAGCTTAGGAAAATGGGTCCCCCTCCGTGTGTACAGTTCAAGAAATTCAAAGCAACTAACATTAAGCTACGAGACCAAAGACCAAAATCTCTCCCTAGCTACATTTATTCACTACTACTTTCAATAGAAAAGCATTCCCCCAAACTTCTCCTTCATTCCACACCAACTTGTCCTTCCCACATCTTTTCTAGTCCGTGAAATAGGAGCTGGTATCGCCAACAATTTCTCTGGTAGACATCCTTTAAGCTCAAGTAGATGGCCAGGAAATTAGCAAAGAGAACCAGTATACACAAAGACGCAAAGATTTAGGTATACTCAATTTTTAATTGTCAAAACACTGCCTCAAAGGTGAAAATGTTACCCATGTAACTGCCACAGCCTCCTTACTGGTCTCTCTGCCTCAGGTACTATCCCCTTCAATCCATTCTTAACACTTAACATTAAAATTAAAACAAACTTTCTAAAACACAAATCTAGTATCAGTCCACTTCTTAAAACCTTTCAATGGCTTCTCACGGCTTTTATGATGGTCTGATCCAGTGGTTGGTCCACAGGCCAAATCCAGCTGCCACCTGTTTTTATAAAGTTTACTGGAACACAGCCATGCTCACTCATTTTCCTACTATGGCTGCTTTCGTGCTATAGCAGCAGAGTAAACTGTTGTGACACAAACCCATAAAGACTAAGTATTTACTATCTGGTCCTTTACAGTAAAAGTTTGCTGACCTAGTCTAATCTTTTTTTCTACCCACCATTTAATCCTAAGAGCTTATAAGGCCCTGGCTTCTGCTTACCTTTCCTCCTTAATTTCTCACTGTATTCTCCTGTCTTCTGCCCACTGACTACTGTATGTTTCAGTCACACTGAACTTCAGTTTCTCAAACTCAACAAAGCTCTGACCTTCACACTTGGTTCTTCACATCTTCGTCTAATTCTAGCTGAGTAGGTTACTTCCTCTGAAAAGCCTTCCCTGAACCCACCAGTCTGGGCTGGAGATCCTTCTAAGTACTCTCAAGCACATATACTTACCTCGTTACAGCACTCTCAGAGGTCTTGTGACTGCTTCAATACTATCTGTCTCGCCCATGAACTTGTAAGCTCTTTGGTGTCAGGGATAGCAGCTGTCTTGTTCACCACAATCCCACCACCAAGCAAAATGCCTGGACCTCAGTTATTCAACAAACAGCCTCTGACATCCTGCGTATCAATCATCAGAGTCTACCTTTTTAGCCAGCCCCGATCCTCGTAAAACGGAGACAGACTGGGATTAACCATCCACCCAAAGGTGACCCACAACCCAAATTTGATAAATGCATGTGACCAAGATCCCAAAGGCCTTGGTCAAATGCATTTATCAGAAGCCAAATAAATGTGATCCTTCCTATTGTCTTAAGATGTGTATTTCTCAGGATAAAGGATTATTCCGGCTCTATTCAACCTTCCTGAACTTCAAGTAGGTGCTCATGTAATGCCCACTGAGAAATCATGGCAGAACTTGAAAGTATGGATATCCCACCTTCAACTCTCACCACTTTATAGACTTTGGGTTAAGTTTCAGTAGTCTTTTAGCATATGGTATCTTGTCAGAAAAAGCTACAGAAAAGTACAGTCTGCACCAGTCCCCACTCCCAACCCTCCAAGCCCAAATACTCATAAGGAAGAAGTCAAGCCAAACCTTGACCATGCAACAGGATTCTCACCTCTCCTTACTTCGAAGATGCCAAGACTGGCCGCTGGGGATGCTGAAGGTTCTGTGAGAGCTGGAAAGCCCCAATGCTGTGGATAAATACAGATCTCTGCAACAACTCTATTTCAATACTGTTTGAAACAACTTAAAGATCACACAATACTTCAAACTCCTAAACTCAAACTACTTTGGGATAACAGTTATCTATGTGGAAGCACAGTGCCAGTACAGAGCTTTCAGAAGCTACTAGTACTACAGTTGACCTTTGAACAACACAGGTTTGAACTGCACAGGTCCACTTCTTATGTGCAGATGTTTCTCAATAAATAAATATATTGGGAGATTTTTTTGGAGATTTGTGACAATTTGAAAAAATCCGCAGATAAACCACATAGCCTAGAAATACCAAAAAAATTAAGATGTCATGAATGCATTAAATATAAGTAGGTATACACATAACATACAAAATATGTGTTAATCAACTGCTTATGTTATCAGTAAGGCTTCTGGTCAATGCTATTAGTTAAGTTTTGGGGGAGTCAAAAGATATAAGCAGATTTTCAACTGTGTGGGGAGTCGGTTACCCTAACCTCTGCATTTTTTCAATGGTCAACAATATATATTTTTGCAATGATGAATTTCATCTTCTCTAGTGGCATACTTTTCTTCCTAAGGAGGTTTATCTCCTAGAAATACTAAACATTTACAATATCCGAGCTTGGACGGAGAGAGATGGCCATGAAGTCGTGGCTCTCTGGATAATCCCGAATCCTAGTCTAGCCAAGGAGGGGATACTAGTAAAGGCTGACAGTATTCAGAACTCAGGCACTGAAGCAGGGATTGGGGGAAACACTGGTTGCCACAAATGGCCACACAGACCAGGAAACACTTGCAGGATATATCTAGGTCTGCCTCAAGTTCTAAAAAAGTCAAGGTAATCAAACCCCAAATCAAATCATCAATGGACACCTATCATATTTATCACTTAATTCAGATTTTCCATACTCCAGTTTCTCTTCAGATCACTTAAACCTTGCACCTTTTACTCATCAAACCTTCAAAAGGATTAGAAGTTGCAGAGGTGCCCTTGTAAGCTAGCAACGCCCTTGCACAAAGAAACACCTAGGTTTGGAACCAATCTATTCCTGTCTACCACTCTACACATTTAACACTTTATTCTACTCAGATCCCCTGGGAAAATGCCACTCACCAACCTACCCCACCGCAAAGAAAACACTTTTCAAAATGAAAGGGAATAAAAGCACTTTTATTTGGAAATTTCAAGTTGCAAGGAGAGCTCTCAGCCAAGCTCTGTGACCTAGCTAGCCGATTATTTACAGGATCTTTGGGCAGGAATTGTTAATGAGCTTTTAATTTGGAGTGCTTAAGTTGCCAAAGTGCTCTGAGCTCCAGTGAAGCACCACAGAATCCATAAAGGAAACCTTATCAATCACTTCCCGGCAGCTACCTCCCCCAACTCCCCCCACGAAAGGCAGCCAAGTGGGTTTCTAACCAAGATCACAGACACACACATTAGTGGAGTCACACTCCAAGTCCCTGTTTATAAATTGGCTTTCAAATGCTAGGGGATTCAGGTATAATATACTTAAGCTCCAGGCATGAACCCACCAAAACAAGGCATGCTGTGTATGATAAAGTCAGAATAAAGCAGAATTTGATGAAGCCAATTTCTAGTAGAAACTCTACAATCAAAAACCATTCAGCCAATCACAACCTACTATCGTTCAAATAGTGTACGGTCTTTAGCCAATGGGATTCCTGGTTTTTTGCCCTTCGCCTGGGAGACTGATAAAATGTCTGACAAGAACTAATACCAGAGAAGTGGCCAGAGACCTATAGCAGAGGGAATGATGGGTACTATCAGTTTACAAAATCCAGCTCTAAGGACAGAATCCAAACCCCCAATGAGAAGCCACGTTCAGCATCTTCCAAGTCAACAAGGAGCAGTTATATTTTGCAAGAACTCGCAATCAAGCCCCAATCCAAGTTCATGCCTTTTTAAGAAAACACCTGTTGCTGGAGCATTTGCAGGAACAGCAGACAGAAAGCTAGCCAAGTTAGGCCCCTTATTCAATCCTTCCACCATAACTACGACCACCGCTACAGATTTACAAAAAGAAGTAAACTGCTAAGCTTATGTGTCTGTGTGTGTGTTGGGAGAGGGTAAAGGGAATGTTCTCTCTACCATCTCCTTGCTAGTTTTCTAACCTTTGGTCAAAGCTCTCTTCCTCCTCCTAAGTAATCCCAGATAGGAAGTCAGCATGCTTAATCACCTCACCCAGCCTGTCTTTCAAAGCCCTGCCCCTCTCCTTCTCCGCCTAAACGTTTCTCAGTAGACCATGCATCCAGGGTGAGCACATGGGCCAGCACCCCAGGCTGCACAAACTGCGCGCCGCGACCCTCACCCCGCATGCATTACCAGGGCCCAATCTGGGGGGGCCTCGCCGCATCACCCACCCCGGGGTGTTGCCCCCAACTCGGGCCCATCCAAGTCCAGGGGATTGTAAGGGGAGGAGCAGGGGGCCAGGAGACCAGCCCTCCTTCCCAGGGCCGCCCCCGCCCCCCGTCAGCAGCGGGAGAGGCTGTCGCCATGGCAACGCCCCCTCCTCGGGGCCAGCGCGGCAGGCTCCCTCCAGGTGCAGGCCCCGACTTCTCCCTCGGCCTGAGCAGGCGCTCAGGGCAGTTTACGGCGGCGGGCGCGGCCCGCGCCGACTGCGGCGCCGGCCAGGCAGAGGCAGGGCCAGCTCCGCCCGCTCCCCACCGCCCGTTCCCGGCCGCCTCAACAGCGGCAGCCAGCACCACGAGTCCACAACACACCGACTCACCTCCGCGCACTCTGACCCCGGCCGACGCGGCGGACGGGCGGGCGCGATGGCCAACCGCTGAGCCCGCCGCCGGCTCCTCCGACCAATGGGCTGCACGGGGGCGGGGCTTCTTCTCCCCAAAGGCTCGCTCTCCCGCCGACATGCGCGCGAAGGTGCGCCAAGATGGTGACTCCCCACCGCAGGCCTTATGGGACTTGTAGTGTCGAGGTTGCACGTATTTAGAAGAAAGTGAAGGGGGGCCTCACTTCTGAGCTGTGAAAGAAATTTTTTACAAAAGGAAACTTTCTAAGGCCTAGAGAAACCCAGGTCCCCCACTTCCGTTTTCCCACCTTCCAATATACTCATGAGGTGAATATAGGCTCATAAGGTGACATGTTGTATTTAGATGTTACCTTCTCATGATTAGTTCATTCAGCAAGCCATTACTATCATTTACTCTCTGAGGTCGGCCTGGGGGAAGACCTGAGAGGAGGGGGATTTTAGGCAAAGAAAAAAATGCTTAGATTTCTGAAGGGCCTTCCCAAGGAAAAGGGAACTAAGTTGTTAAGAGCAGCTCCACAGGGAACTTCAGCGTTAAAAAGGATTCTGGCCTCAGCTGTGGAGAGTTTCCACAGTCAGTCAACTGGAGAGAACCTTGGCCAAAGCCAGAGATGTATTTCTTCATCTTGGTTGTGCCTCTCTGGTAAGTCATGGGTACTAGGTTCTGAGCTGGGAAACCGCAGCCTTGGCCAAGCCAGTGATGGTTTTGACAGCCTCCCAGTCAGCCAGGAACCATCTGTGACCAGCTTCGGTCACCAAGCCCTCTGTCTGACATCTACATATTTTCACTTAAGAAAATGTCATATGTATATGTATAACTGATTCACTTTGTTATAAAGCAGAACCTAACCACCATTGTAAAGCAATTATACTCCAATAAAGACGTAAAAAAAAAAAAAGAAAAGAAAATGTCGTCAGTTCTGGGCCCTACCACCTCCGTGAAATCTGACCTTAACATAATGCATGATTCCCACCTGAGCTGGGAAAGCCTGGTAATCCCCCCTTTAAGGAATGCCTTCCTTAATCCCACATGATGGGTTAGGTGATTCTACTCTGCACCTATGGAATTTATTGCATTGTTTTATAATTGTCTGTTTCTTTGTTGTCTCTCCCCCAGGACTGTAAACTCCTGTAAGGTAGGCATTATTTCTATATTGTTCATGCTGTAAAGTAATACCCAGCACAGTGCCAGGCCTAAAGCAGGCACACAATAAATGTTTGTGAACAAATGAGGGAATAAACACCAGCAGGGATAGGTGTCACTTAACCAAAGGTCAGTAAAGTGGAGGCACATCTGCCTATCGCCTGATTCTTGGAGCTGGAATTGGGTCTTCCTCTTTCCATTAATGTTATCTAGATGTTAATCCCAGTGGATCATATCAGTCAACATATTTTATAGCGCCTCTGCTAAGTGTCAGGCACTGTTTCTGTTGCTGAGGATTCACTGGTGAATAAGACACACAAAATCTGTGTCCTCAAGGAGCTTTTACATTGAGGAGGAGGAGGGGAGAGGAGGAACAGACAATAAACAAGTAAGTAAATAGATAAATAAAATTAGACTAGTATAAAATAGATAGCTAGTGGGAAGCAGCCGCATAGCACAAGGAGATCAGCTCGGTGCTTGTGACCACCTAGAGGGGTGGGATAGGGAGGGAGGGATGGAGACGCAAGAGGGAGGAGATATGGGGACATATGTATATGTATAACTGATTCACTTTTTTATAAAGCAGAAACTAACACACCATTGTAAAGCAATTATACTCCAATAAAGACATTTAAAAAAAATTAGACCAATAAGAGGCCTTAGCATGGCCTCTCTCGTCTCTGGCTTTGTTATATCCTGAAGCTGGCCTGAGAATATGGCATAGCCAGCCTTCATGGCTGTAAGAATGAAGTAAACGCACACTATGAGAATTGGAGGCTTTCCTTAAGGCCCAGCCCCAGTATCCTCCATGGAACCCTTGACTTCCCCAAAATGTGTTCTTTCCTCCTTGGTGCTCTAGAGCTCATCTGAACAACTTCCAGGGCCTCACCACATTGTAAGATCTTTTTGGACAAAGACCAGGCAAAATGCACTCAAATAATAGGACAGTTTAAGTACACTTGGTACCTTACACTGCTGCCTAACCCAGCATTTGGCTCCCTCAAGCCTTTGGCTGTGTTCTGGTTCCCTAGAAAACAGAGCCTGAGGCAAAGCTTATGTAGTAAGATTTCATTGGGAAATGTAATCCCAGGACAGCAAGAGTGAGGGGGAAAAGAGAAGTGAGGCAGGGAAGGAGGGAATGAAAATATAAAGTAGTATTGTATGACCAAAGCTTAACAGGAAGCACAGCTAGTTGCTCTGTCCTACAGACCATGTAGAACCATCACTTCTCAGGCAGGAAGAAAGGGAGGGTTGTGTTACCCCACCACTCCCGTAGCCACAGGGGGCGCCAGATCCCACACCCTAAAGCACAGTGGTTCATCTGAGACTAGAAAGGATGAGAGGAGCCTCTGGCTTGGTCAAAATAGGCCCCTGCAGTCCCATCACAATGCACACATTGGAAGCTCTTTCAGAACCTAACCCTCCTCCCAGAGGGCGCTGAGACAACCAGATGTCTTAGTAAAGGATGTGATAGTAGTGGCAGCTGGGTTGTCCATAAAACAGGTGGCCAAGGTCTGGGGTGGGGCAAGCAGATGGGACGAGTGAATTTTCGGAGACAGATGAACTGAGTCCAGTACAGGCACATATACACCCTGGGTAGACTGCCTGGCTGCTGGATTAAGTGACTGAACTAAAGTGAACACTGAGCGCAAGAACAAAAGAGGACCACGTGGGTTCTTCTGCGGCCCTGTCAAACCACCAGGAAAAACCGCAAGATAGCCATCAAAGTTGGGACCTTAGCAACTGAAGGGCAGAGAACCCAGGACCCAAGGACAGTGCATGGCAGCCCCCAGACTTGGCACAGCTGAGAGAACCCAGACTGGATCCGAAACCATTTTATCTGATAACTGGAGAAACTGCTTCTGCCATTCTGAGTCCCTGTAAGCTATGTAAGATAGCATAGTGCAGTTATAGGGAGAGTGAGCGTGGAGAGAGCCTGCTCAGGTTTGCATCCTGGCTCTATCTGTGACCTTAGGCAAGTCACATATTCTCTGAGGCTCAGTTTCTTCATCTCTATAGTGTAGATAATACTAGTACCTATTTGTTATTAGAATTAAACATGCTTAGCACCGTGTCCTGCATAAAGAGTGCAGTAAATATTGGCTGTTACTATTATTCTTGCCCCTCCCCCACCCCTCTTCCAACTCCTCTTCCCACCGTGACCACCACCATACCACCTCCTTGCTCCCCCACGCCCAGCCCCAGTCCTCTGCTCCAAGAGCAGTGGAGCCTAGACCTGGCCATGGCTTCTTCGCTCTGCTTTCCCCAGGGCTCTTCCCTATGAGCCTGAGCCATTCATCTCCCTGGTGACCTGAATCTGAACTAAGAGATGGATGTGGTGTGGCTGAGGCCAGGGTGGTAATGTGCTCCCTTATCTCTGTGCCCCTCACTGGGGCCTAGTTAATTTTCCCTTTGATTTTAATATAGATTTATTGAAAGTTTCAGTTATCAAAACAAACTGCGGCAGCAAATTGGTGTTCTTTGCTGGCCTACAAGTGCCTATAAAGCTGCCATGCTCAGGAACGAATGGCACTCTCCAGGAGGTCAGTCATGGCAACAGGAAGTCCCTGGGGACATACACACTGCCGTTTAATATGTTTCTTATTAACCTTTTTCTTCTTGGCTATCTAAGCCTCCCCTTTAAATCGGAAATCAAATGGAGCCACCTGCCCACAGAGGCTCTCTTCCCCAAGCTGCTCCACTGTTCCTTCTCCAGTCCTAGCCTCCCCACCTCTAATCCTCTGACTTCTCCCCGCCTCGCCCATTGTTCCAGAGAGAGTTGTGATTCACATGCCCCAGAGGTATGGCCCAATGCCCCATCCCAACTGTGGAAGGTTGGCTTAGGCTATCCAGCCACTAGTCAGAAACAAAGAATCCCTAGAAAAGACTGGGGCCTCTTCCAGATCTGGTGCTCAGAAGGGAGGGAAAAGTTTTTTTGTTTTGTTTTGTTTTTTTTGCGGTATGCGGGCCTCTCACTGTTGTGGCCTCTCCCATTGCGGAGCACAGGCTCCGGACGCGCAGGCTCAGCGGCCATGGCTCACGGGCCCAGCTGCTCCGCGGCATGTGGGATCTTCCCGGACCGGGGCACAAACCCATGTCCCCTGCATCGGCAGGCGGACTCAACCACTGCGCCACCAGGGAAGCCCGAGGAAAAAGTTTTTAAAGCAAAAGAGTTGTTTTCCAAAGGGCAGGCAGTCCTGTCAGGAGCTACTGAACTCAACAGAAGCAAAAAGGAGATGATGATCCTAGAGATTGGGCAGATTTTCCTTCCAGCCCAAGAACTGTCTGATTTCATTCTCACATCCCCACTGCCATTCCCAATAAGGCCCCTCCTCTCAATCCCAGCTTGATTTTTGAGACCCTCCATTTTCTGGTACCAATCTGCCTCTCTAAGTGCAACCTGGGTTCTTGCTTGCCCCAGTGGCTCTTATAGGTAGAACCCTCACTGCCACCTCTAGGCTCTGGAATCAGTCCTGTCCCAGGGGAGAGGCATCATGACCTGGTAACCTCTCCTCTCCCGGTCATCATCTCCTCTTCTGGGCCTGAGGTGCTGCTGGGTCACTTGTAGATGCCGCATCCCAATTCCCAATGGCTTCTCCTTGCTCTTAAACATTCCCTGCCAGCAACAAGGGCTACTGCTCTTCCTTGGAACTCAGACTATGACTAAAGGTCCTGACGGCTGTAGCTGTGCAGCTAGAGTGGTGGAAGGTGCAAGGGTTTGGATCCAGAGAGTCCAGGAGTTGAACCTTGGCTCTGACACTTGCTGCCTCTGTGACTTGGGGAAACTCTCTGTGGTTTCGTTGCATCTTGTGCTTGCATCTACTCTTTTCTAAGGACCACTCTATAATGAAATGACTTGTCTGTATCGCTCACCTACAATACTCTGAGATCCTCAAGGAAGAAGACTGTGTTTTAATGGTCTTTATTTTCCAAATATGTCTATTTGATGAATAAGTAAAAAGTCTGTTTCCTCTACTATAAAATGGAGATAATACCTACATAAACAAGAAAGCACCTACCACAGTGCCAAACCAACATGAGGTAGGGGCTCAGTGAGTGAAATTTCCTTCATCAATTTTCCCTTGAAGTTGGTCATCAGCCACCAGCACTCCCACTTTTTGCCTGTTCGCATCTCGGCTTCAAGTTCAGCTCTTCCCTCCTGTTGCCTGCTGGAGCCCTTCCACCACAGTTCAAGTGCCAGCATTCACCCTGGCCCCTTTAAAGTGGTGCCAACTTCTCCTCTCCTCTAGACCAGGCTCCCTCCATTTCTCCAAATCTACTCACAAACTTCTGTCTCCAGGTGGCTCTATTCCCTGGACTACCTTGTAGTTCATCTATAGCAGTGCAGATGCTCCCTACCATCTATACCAGCTGGTGATACCAATAAATTTACATTAATGCTAGTACACCAATGTTGCTGATTCTAGGCCCCCGCCCGCTCCTGTAGAAATATTGGTCCCCTGCAATGTTCCTTAAAAAAAGCCTCAGTTGTGCCCATGGAGCAATACAAGCTACTATGATCCACTGGCTTCTGTCATTAAGTGCACCATGGATGCTGGCCTTGAATGCCTCTGCCTGATGTGCTCAATTCTCATGGTACCATGACAGTGTGAGAGCATGGCACTCTCTCACAAAGTAAGAAGATGACTCCCTCCATATTACATGCAGCTAGGGGGATGTGAAGCCCCACAACAGGGAGGTTTGAGCTCTTAAGTGTTTCAGAGGCAGGTCTTTCCACTTATTTAACCAGTCCTTTTTCTTCCCATTTTGTACATCTACTAACAAACACCAGAGGAGCGAAAATAGGGTGAGTTTAATAAGAGCCATCATACTGAACCAGACCCACGATCCCTCTTCAACCCTTAGTCCTATTGTGGAGACTGGCTCATCTGCCAGAACCCCCTCTCCTCTATCATTAGGTTTCTCTCTGGAGCTCTGCTGGCCCTTCCAGCAATATGGTGTCCACTGGGTTATCCAATCATGCTGGTGTATACCTGATCCAGTTATGGGCTTGGTTCAAATTGTTTCCTCTGAGAGGATTTTCAGCCCCATGTAAAACTGTGGATTCAAATAGATATTTGGGTCAGGGGATGTTGCCTGGCTCCCCACGCTGGATGTAGCCAAGTATCAGCTCCAAATCCCATAGGACCACCATTACACTAAATTTCCCCCCCAGGATTTAGTGAATAAATTCCTTTTACTGCCTACCACCTTCTGTTACCTTCCCAGACTAGTGGGGCCTTGTCCTTACACTAGACCCCTTGTGGTTTCATAGCTCCTCCTTCCTGGTCTTGACTTGGTGTTCAAGTCCTCTACACTCAGGCTTCAACCTATGCTTCCAGCCTTATTTCCTAGTAGTTCTTTAACTCCCCTTCTCTTCCAGGCCAAAGGGACTGATTATTAGTCATCAAGGAGCTTTGTATTTCTCTGCCTCCAAGACTTTGCTGGTGGTTCTCTCAATGGGGAGTGCCTTCCCCATTCCCATCTCTCAACTGAACCCCGGGAGAAGCGTGCCCTGCTCCAGGAAGTATTTCCTGATCCCCAAGTGGCTATTCCTTCCCCTCTCCTGAGTCCCCAAACCCTATCTGCCTGTCAGACCCTGCATGGTAGGTGGTAATGCACAGGCCAGAGGCTTGCTCAACATTCTTGATCTCTAGGCACTGCCCGACCACAGCCCCCAGGACCTGAGAATGCTGCTGTAGGGCTTTTAAGAGGGCATCCAAGGCCTTCAGGGGATCTCCTCCAGCAACCCCAGCTGAACTAAGAGCTTGTGTGTATACTTTTTCAAGATGCAACAAACATTCTTTGAATATCTAGTTTGTGCTAAGCTCCTTGAAAACTCAGGACAGGAACATGAGCCACAGACACAGTTCTTGCCCTTGTAGAGCTTACACTCTACTGAAGGAGACACATGGGTAAGGAACCAAGTGTCACTCAGAGTGATAACTGTGATCATAGAGACCAGTTGCCATGAAGGTTTTAGGATGAGGGGTCAATCACAGCTGGAAAGTTTTCTCAGAGCAGGTGACATTTAATTCAAGTCTTAAAGGTTGAGCAGGACTTTCCCAGGCCCAGGAGGTGGGGAAGAAAAGAATGAAGAGGGCAATACAGGCAAAGGGAATAACATGAGCAAAGGCTCAAGGCAAAGAAATGGCCCACGTGTGGGTGGGAAGAAAGCCAGTACTACTGGAGCAGAAAGCATGGCAAAGCGAGTGGTGAAAGAAGAGTTTGAAGAAGTAGCCAAGAGTTAAATTCATGTGTAGTCTTATAAGCAAGTCTTCTTAAGGTGTTTGGACTTGATCTTGAAGGCAATAGAGAGCCACCCAAGGGTTTAAAGCAGGGCAGTGACTAGGTCAGTTCGGTGTTAGGGTGGTACTGTTCAAACTTTAATGTGCTTGCATTCCAAGCACCTGGAGATCTTGTTAAAATGCAAATTGTCATTCTGTGGTCCTGGGAAAGGCCTCAGATTCTGCATTTCTCAGAGTTCCCTGGTGACGCTGATGCTGCTGGTCCTCAGACCCCACGAGAAGTAGGCAGGTCTTAGTGCGCTCTCTCTGGCCCTACTTCCCACCTTCCCCAATGCATCCACTCACAGAGCATTCTTCTTTTCACTGAAAACGGTTCAAGGCTGCTGTGGCTCTTCATTTTTATTTAGCATCTATATTTTAGAAGTTGTTAATTGATAATTTGCTCCACGTCCAGCAAAGGATCAGGTGCAGAGGGCGCAGGGCTGGGGGAAGACAATAAGCAAGACATTTTCCTGCCCAAAAGTGTTCAGCGTCATCTGTGAAGGGGCAGTTTTCCCTGAGCTGCCCTCTGCCAGACTTGTCATAAACATGGTAAATGAGGCCTGTCTCAGTAGTGCTCCCTGGGGCCCCACCTCCTCGGCAGCCCCATCCAGAGATGATCCTGTTTATCCCTAACGGTTGTCTGTGACCTCTAAATCAATTCCCTGTCTGATACTAAAACCCTGGTCCTCCCCAATCCTCCTCCCAATTCCAGGCTATGTCAATTTGTAAAATTGGAGGCACGTGTGATGACAGGCATTATAAGCGCAGGCTCTGAAGTCAGACTGCCTCGGTTCATGGCCCAACTCCACTACTTATTAGCTGGGTGACCTTGGGCAAGTGGCTTAAGTTCTCTAAGCCTCAGTCTTCTCATCTGTAAATTGGGGGTAATAATTCTTCCTGTGTCATGGGCTGTTTTGGGACTCAGATGTGGCAATGCCTATAAAGCACAGCCCCTGAAACAAGCAGAGAGTACCCCATAACTGTTAGCTATTGTTTTTATAAATACAAAAACCTATTGTACAGGAGCTTACCAAAGCCCTGTTGAAACCCTGTATAAGCGAAAATCCCTGTCATCCCCTCTCCACCTAGGATGGCTTTTTCTGCTTGTACCAACCCCTCCCTAATGCTGGAGAAACAGAATACAGCCCAAGGCCGGCAGTGCAGAGATCCCCCACTGGATAAGGCAGCCTTTGGAGAGCATTTACAGGGCAGGAGTCTTCAGCCTCCCAAAGCTGAGGCTCCATGTTGGAGGGGGATGCTTTGTGGATTCCCTCCTACCTCCACGCATCCCCACAGTGTCCCCTCTGCCGGGGGTCACCCAGGCTGCCCCTCCTTCTGGCTGCAGGGAGAGAAGCAGCTTCAATCATTCATCTTAATGTCTTTATTAAGCAAGGTTATGACCAGGATGAGACAAGAAACAAGGTCTTTTAGTGTAAAAACATGGCTCCCTGGGCTTGGCCCCAGGGGACTCCTCCCCGGCACTGCTGCTGCTCCCAGCTACCGCTTCTGGAGGTCCAGGTCAGGCAAGATAATTCTGCCCTGATTTCTCTCTCTCCCTGCTTCTTTGGAAAGTTCTAAGGGCCTGCCCAGAGCTTTCATGTCCAAAGGGAAGAGCATGACTTGGCATTTGGTGGCAGCCACGGGGTCCTCAAGGCTGTGTTAGGCTTGAGCCCTAACTTGGGATCACTGTCCTCATCACCTCATCACTCACCCGCCATGTGCAGGCAGCGACAGCCTTAGCCACTGGGGCCAGAGGGGTGGGGTGGGGGGCACGATGGGGCCTGACCTGGAGTCTGGGCTCAGAGCCTAGGTGATAACAGTATTCCTGATTATGGAAAGATTGAGGAGGATCCTAACAGGACCATTCCACAAGTTCCCATTACTCAGAGAAGTTTTCAGAGCCATGGTGGAGTCAGCATATGCTCAGATCCAGGCCTGGGCTCTAGGGCAGTAGCTGTTGGCCCATAGAACCCATGGCTTACTGACTCTTACCCATCTCCATGCGAGGGCAGCGGTTTGTGGGCAGCAACAGGGCCAACCCCCTGACCTGGAGAGAAGGGCAGAGGCTCCGGGAGAACCAGCATCAAAAAGCCTCAACCCAGAACACACAAGAAAGCCTCAAAGGGAGCCATGTGCCCAGACCCACCCTTCAGAGGCATGGAAAGAGTCCCCAGATAACCGTTCCCACATTTTAGTAACATCACCCTGAGAACGCGAGTCCTTAGCTAACCGACATGGGAGGATGAGAATATGGAGCATGAAGAGGTCAAGGTTCAGAAGGAAGAGACGGGTCACCCAACACAGTTTGCTGACCACAGCCCTGCTAAGCCTCAGGCCACTGACTTGTTTCCCACTGTGCTGCTGTCTTCTCAATGGCCCTGGTTTCTCCCTCTATTTCAAGACTTATCCTGAACGTGACCTTCTCACACGGGCTTCCCTGAGGCAGGCTGGCATAGAAGAAAAGCTCAAGCTGTGGAGTCACGTGGTAAAACTGGGTTCCCATCCTGGCTCTACCCGCTTCAAGCCAAGCAACGCTGGGCAAGTCATTGCTGCTCCCTGAGGGTCAGTTCCCTCTTTTGTTCCTAAAGGTCTTGAGGGGTCACTGAGACAGTCTGTGTTCAGCTTAAAGTTCGACCTGGAACACAGCGGAGGAGAGAGAGATGGAGGAGGGAACCAGGGGTCTCAGTCCTCTTCATCACAGGAAGAACGCAGGGGTGTCCCCTACTCTCCTCCCTGCAGGCTGTGGGTGAGAGGCCTTGGCCAAGGAGGGCCGAGAGAAAGCAGGCGGGCTGTGGAGGGAATGCCAGAGCCGCTGAGGGCAGCACAAAGTCAGAGTGACTTAGCACTGGTCCCAGGGGCTGCATGAGCCAGGCAGGCTTTTACAGAGATATCCAGGGAACAAGAAATACCAGCAAGGAAGTTGCCCCATTAATAAATAAGAAGGCGGGAAATTAATGATGGTCTGAAAATGGCTGAGCTACTGAACTCGTTCTTTAAATCTGTCTTTAACAAGAAAAATAAAGAAAAGAGATTTGGCCAATTAGGGGGTAATGAAGACATTGTAAAAATAGCACCTGACAAAAAGCACACATTGGTGGCGGGGGGAGGCACTGAGTGAACATCTAATGGCCTTGACCCTGCCCCTACCCTGACCCCAGAAGAAGGCTAACAACGCAGGGGAGAACAGGGGATCATTACAGGGCCTGGGAAGGAGTAGGGAAGGAACCAGAATGGGGAAACTCCGACTTGGGCTTAATTGATGTTTTTTAAGAACCTATCGTGAGCCAGGTACAGTGTTCTCCAACATTGTCTCCTGTGAAGACTGGAATGAAGGTGAGAATGGGGGCGAGGGAGGCAGATAAAAGGGGAGCCAGAATGAGGGCACATGAGGTGGTTGAAGGGTGCCCAGAGATGGGGCATCTCTAAGGGCAAGGAAAAAGCAGGACCCTGATTAGAACCACAAAAAGTCTAGGCCCCTGACATATTTGGGGTGGCCGCTTTGGACCGTATGCCTGTAAACAGCAGAAGGGAACAGCCGAGGAGGCATGGGAGGGAAGGACAAATGTGTCAGAAGGAGAGACCTGGAGCCTAAAGGAGAGGGCGCAAAGTGCTTACATGGAGGAAGGAAAGTGAGAGATGGTATTTGGGTGGGGCTTAGGGAAGGAGCGTGGAGGGGCGGGGTGCGGGGCCCTTCTGCTAAGTTCTGGAAAAAGCACACTGCTCGCCAGCTCCAGGGCTCCACCGCGGCCCAGGTGACTCACCCACTGAGCAGCATGGCAGCCTCAGTGACAGATGGCGTCGCAGGGTGAGTGTAAGCGAAGGATCTTCAAGAAATAAGAGAAGGGTGAGCTAGAAAGATGAGGGTGAGAAAGAAGTCCCAGAGAAGGCGTGACCTTGTAGGGCGAGCTACAGGGGTAGAGTCTGGTTGCTACTCTGCACACCCCACCACCCAGGTCACTGGTCAGTTACAGCAGTACTCATCCCACCCACTCTCCCTGAGCAGCTAGGGACAGGGAGGGTGTCTGCAAGAGGAGCAGGGTCACAGAGGAGGAGATTTAAAGGTGGGCTCTTGGGCTTCCCTGGTAACGCAGTGGTTAAGAATCCGCCTGCCAATGCAGGGGACACGGGTTCAAGCCCTGGTCCAGGAAGATCCCACATGCCACGGAGCAACTAAGCCCGTGCGCCACAACTACTGAGCCTGTGCTTTAGAGCCCGCAAGCCACAACTACTGAGCCCACGTGCCACAACTACTGAAGCCCGCGTGCCTAGAGCCCGCGCTCTGCAACAAGAGAAGCCACCGCAATGAGAAGCCCACACACCGCAACGAAGAGCAGCCCCCGCCCGCCGCAACTAGAGAAAGCCTGTGCACAGCAACAAAGACCCAGTGCAGCCAAAAATAAATAAATAAAATAAATAAAGGTGGGCTCTTGGGAAGATCTAGGCAGGGAGGGAGGGGTGGGGCTTGAGGAAGAAAGTAAGGGAGGGAGCATGCAGGTCCAATCTACCCCCACCCGTGCCCCCTCTTATGCGCAATTGAACGTGGTCCTATGGCTAGGAAGGGAGCCAGTGCATCCTCACCCCTCTCCATCCTTTCCTAGGCCATGCTCCACCCTCCCCTGCAGTCCCTGGGTGCTGCCTTTGGGCTAACCCGCACTGCCCAGGGAAGCCAAGGCCCAGAGCTTCCCCCGGGGACAGAGGTGGTCCAGGGTCCGTCCTGAAATCTGGTTCCAGGATTCAGTCCAAAGTGGCTGGACTGTAACAACACTGACATCGTCCACGTGGGGCATGGGGGGTACAGACAGTGACACTGCAGGAGAAAAGGAGGGCAGTCGGTGATGAATAGGGGCAGCCAGAGTCTCGTTAGAGGGGGTGTGGAGAGGATGGCCACTGCAGGGATGAGCCTGGGGCCTGATTTATCATCTTCAGAGCTGATCTGAGCGAGAGGGGTTAAGTAGCAAGTTAATGAAATCTGCAGATGCTGCTAAATGGGGAGAGCTGGATGGCTAGAGGGGATACAGGAGGGAGGCAAGCAGGCAGGCTGGCCCCTGAAGAAGGGGACTCATGTGGAGGGGAGAGAAGATAGACGTAGCCCAGCTGAGGGGAATCCTGTCACATAGTCCCTGAAATCCGATTTTGTCCAGCCAGGGAGAAAGAGGTTAGACAGACAGCAGGGAGGAAGGGAGAAGCCAGGTCCTGTCCCAGGGAGGTCCGCAGGGACAACAAGCTTCACATCCCCCCCACCCCAATCCCAATGGGCTTCAGCAAACACTTACTGGGCAGCCCCTGAGCCCCGGAGACGAGCAGGTGGGTGGGCCAGACGGGGCCTCTGCCATCTCTTCCCCCAGGCTGAGTGGTGAAACAAGTAACTACAGTTCGCTGCCGTGATAAGTGCTGTTGAGCAACACAAAGGAGGGAGCAATTAATTCTGACAGGGGAGGGCAGGGAGGTCAGGGTGACATTAAAGCAAGCCTTGAAAATAAGGATTTTACCAGGCAGAAAAGGGAACAGAGGGATGCTAGGCAGAAGGAACAGCACGAGCCGCTGCCAGGAAAAGCGCAAGGGAAGCGGAGGGAAAGGGAGCTGGCCCAGCAGAGACGCCTGTTCAGGGAAGGAAATGGGCCAGGGGAGACCAGCCAACAGCCCTGTGTGCTCCATGCACCGCTGGGCTCAGCTGGGGGCACCGGGTGTTGTGTAGCCAGCCCAGGTCCTGTGGTGGTCTGCATGTGCAGGGCAGGCCCGTGGGCAGCAGGATCCTCGCCAAAAGAGCTGCTTCTGCGTGCCAGCTGCACGCTCTACCTCTAACAGGAGACCAGGACCTCCATCATGGGGTTGACACAAGGATGAAATCAAAACATCCATAGAGCTTTTGGAACAAGGCCTGGCACACAGTAAGTGCTTACTAAATATAAGTTATTATTATTTTGGTTGTTAATATTTCTAGGCTGAAGCTAAAAATCTGGGCCAAGCGTATGGCTGCAGCTCCAAAATGCAACTAGGGAGCCAGCAGAAAAGTGGCTACTTAGTAAGTAGAAACTAGGGCCCATGAGACAGAAAGTAATTCGTCGCTCTAGTGATGAGGTGGGACAGGATGCTGGTGAGACATCAGGGCCCAGAGATCCCTGAGAAGCGGGAAGACTGACACTAGGCTATCGAAAGGAATGTTGGGGACGAGGCTGTCAACACCTCTTCTCAGACCCGACAAGGGCAGTTCCTGGAAGCAGAGAAGGAGGGCGGTTTGCATCTGAAGGCTAAGCTCTCTGTTCCTTCCTCCAGCCCTCAGATCAGTCCTGGGAAGATGAGTGCAGCCCTTCCTACAGAGGCCCTCCCTTCTCTACTCTTGTCCTGAACAGTAACCCTCTCCCTGTAAAAGAAACTTCCCATAGGGAAGTAGCAAGGGTATAGTGGCAAGACATGTGTTTCACTCCTTTTTATTCTGTATTAACTAGGTATTCAGTGATTGTTTGTTGGATGAAGGACCAACTCAATATGTAAAAAATTTTGAAGCTCTTCTGCATAGCACACTATAATCATACTAGAAAAGCCTCCCCCAACCCCCTCTCCACACCTCTTTCCTCATTCCATCTCATGGCAGCTGGCATGAAGAGAATGGCTAATGGTGTGGCTAGTTAAAGAAAAGGCCTTGATACGATCCAGCAATTCCACGCCTGGGTATTTATCCAAAGAAAATGAAAACACTAATTCAAAAAGATATATGTACTCCTATGTTCATTGCAGCATTATTTACAATAGCAGAGATATGCAAGCAACCTAAGTATCTATCGATAGACAAATGGACAAAGAAGATGTGGTACATATATGCAATGGAATATTACTCAGCCATTAAAAAAAGAAATAATCTCGCCATTTGTGGCAACATGGATAGACCTGAAAGGTATTATGCTAAGTGAAATAAGTGAGAGAAAAACAAATATTGTGTGGTTTCCATTATACATGGAATCTAAAAAAACAAAACAAACAAAACAGACTCATAAATACAGAGAGCAAACTGGTGGTTGGCAATAGGAGCAGGGTGGGGGAGAAATGAAATAGGTGAAGGGGACTAAGAGGTACAAACTTCCAGCTATAAAATAAATGTCATGGACATGTAATGTACAGCATAAGGAATATAGTCAATAATATTGTAACAACTTTGTATGTTGACAGATGGTTAATTAGACTACTTATTGTAGTGATCATTTCATAATGTATTAAAAAACTGAATCACTGTTGTACATCTGAAACTAATATAATATTGTATGTTAACTATAATTCAGTTTTTAAAATTAGATAGAAAATAAAATAAAGAAAAGGCCTTGGAGTCAGACAGCCCTGAGATTCAGACTCTGCTCTACTACTCACCGACTCCATGCTCCTTAGGAAGTTACATACCCCCTTAAGTCTCAGTTTCCTCTGCTGTAAAGTGGTTATAATAATAATAATACCTACTTCATAGGTTTTTTGGATTAAATTAATAATTCGTAATAGTTCTTATAAATAGTACAGTGTGCCTGGCACACAGAAATTGACTCTAAATGGGGTTGGATTCAATAAAATCAAAACAGTAGAGAAAATTGAAACAGTAGTATAGTAAACATCCTAATTCTCCCTTCACCTCCACCTTGTATCCCTTCAATATTTCTCTAGGGGACTGTTCTTTCCCTGTTGCTATATGGGTTTTTTTTAGTCAGGTCCTATAACTTTATTGTTTAGTAAAAACTGGGCTTTTAGACCCACGAAGTCATAAGGTTGTGTAGGCCCAGTAACAATCCATCCTCAGATGGAAGAGACAGATGTGAGACTGAGCATAAGCAGGACTGGAGGGCACAAGCAACCTGCCGAGCAGGTACCCCAGACTCCCCTATTGTCCACGACTGGTGCACCAGTGCATTTCCTCTGCTCACACCTATTTGCATGGAGGAATGGCCAGGGAGTAGGAGGAAAAAGCCCTACCTTCGTTCTTGGTTGGATTGACTCAATACAGGGGGATAAGCTGAAAATGGACAGTGGCTGCACTGAAAGACAGTGATGAGGGAAAGTGTTCCCAATGGGCAGAGCACTGGTCATCCACTTTGTGTGGAAAGAGAAGTGACTCAGGGATAGAATATATCTGGACTCATGGACTGTGGTTAATGACTGGGCTGACTGGTCAGGGGCCTGGAAGGAGCAAGGTTAGAAGATGACAGACAAGAAAGTCTGGATAGTGGCCAGTGACTGGACCTATGAGAATGGACACAGGGAGATTGGTTCAAGATGGCGGAGTAGAAGGATGTGCTCTCACTCCCACTTGTGAGAGCACCAGAATCACAACTAACTGCTGAACAAACATCGACAGGAAGACACTGGAACTCACCAAAAAAGATACCCCATATCCAAAGACAAAGGAGAAGCCACAATGAGATGGTAGGCGGGGTGCAATCACAAAAAATCAAATCCCATAATGGCTGGGTGGGTGACTCACAAACTGGACCACAGAAGTCCACCCACTGGAGTGAAGGTTCTGAGCCCCACATCAGGCTTCCCAACCTGCGGGTCCGGCAACGGGAGGAGGAATTCCCAAAGAATCAGACCTTGAAGGCTAGTGAGATTTGATTGCAGGACTTCAACAGGACTGGGGGAAACAGAGACTCCACTCTTGGAGGGCACTCAGAAAGTAGTGTGTGCATTGGGACCCAGGGGAAGGAGCAGTGACCCCATAGGAGACTGAACCAGACCTACCTGCTAGCATTGGAAGGTCTCCTGCAGAGGTGGGGGTTGGCTGTGTCTCACTGTGAGGACAAGGACACTGGCAGCAGAAGTTCTGGGAAGCACTCCTTGGTGTGAGCCCTCCCAGAGTTTGCCATTAACCCTACCAAAGAGCCCGAGTAGGCTCCATTGTTGGATCACCTCAGGCCAAACAACCAACAGTGAGGGAACCCAGCCCCACCCATCAGCAGACAAGCGTATTAAAGTTTTACTGAGCTCTGCCCACCAGAGCAACACCCAGCTCTACCCACCACAAGTCCCTCCCAACAGGAAGCTTGCACAAGCCTCTTAGATAGCCTCATCCACCAGAGGGCAGACCGCAGAAGCAAGAACTACAATCCTGCAGCCTGTGGAACAAAAACCACATTCACAGAAAGATAGACAAGATGAAAAGGCAGAGGGCTATGTACCAGATGAACGAACAAGATAAAACCCTAGAAAAACAACTAAATGAAGTGCAGATAGGCAACCTTCCAGAAAAAGAATTCAGAATAACGATAGTGAAGATGATCCAGGACCTCGGGAAAAGAATGGAGGCAAAGATCAAGAAGATGAAAGAAATGTTTAACAAAGACCTAGAGAGTTAAAGAACAAACACCTAGAAGAATTAAAGCACAAAAAAACAGAGATGAACAATACAATAACTGAAATGAAAAATACACTAGAAGGAATCAATAGCAGAATAACTGAGGCAGAAGAATGGATAAGTGACCTGGATGACAGAATGGTGGAATTCACTGCCATGGAACAGAATAAAGAAAAAAGAATGAAAAGAAATGAAGGCAGCCTAAGAGACCTCTGGGACAACATTAAATGCAACAACATTCGCAGAAGGAAAAGGAGAAGAGAGAGAGAAAGGACCCGAGAAAATATTTGAAGAGATTATAGTCGAAAACATCCCTAACATGGGAAAGGAAAATAGCCACCCAAGTCCAGGAAGCGCAGAGAGTCCCAGGCAGGATAAACCGAAGGAGAAACACACCGAGACACAGAGTAATCAAATTGACAACAATTAAAGACAAAGAAAAATTATTGAAAGCAACAAAGGAAAAATGACATATAACATACAAGGGAACTCCCATAAGGTTAACAGCTGATTTCTCAGCAGAAACTCTACAAGCCAGAAGGGAGTAGCATGACATATTTAAAGTGATGAAAGGGAAGAACCTACAACGAAGATTACTCTACTTGGCAAGGATCCCATTCAGATTCGACAGAGAAATCAAAAGCTTTACAGACAAGCAAAAGCTAAGAGAATTCAGCACCACCAAACCAGCTATACAACAAATGCTAAAGGAACTTCTCTAAGTGGGAAACACAAGAGGAGAAAAGGGCCTACAAAAACAAACCCATAACAGTTAAGAAAATGGTAATAGGAACATACATATTGATAATTACCTTAAATGTGAATGGATTAAATGCTCCAACCAAAAGACACAAACTCGCTGAATGGGTACAAAAACAAGACCCATATATATGCTGTCTACAAGAGACCCACTTCAGACCTAGGGACACACACAGACTGAAAGTGAGGGGATGGAAAAAGATATTGCATGCAAATGGAAATCAAAAGAAAGCTGGAGTAACAATACTGATATCAGATAAAATAGACTTTAAAATAAAGAATGTTACAAGAGACAAGGAAGGACACTACATAATGATCAAGGGATCAATCCAAGAAGAAGATATAACAATTATAAATATATATGCACCCAACATAGGAGCACCTCAATACATAAGGCAACTGCTAACACCTCTAAAAGAGGAAATCGACAGTAACACAATAATATTGGGGGACTTTAACACCTCACTTACACCAATGGACAGATCATCCAAGCAGAAAGTTAATAAGGAAACACAAGCTTTAAATGACACAATACACCAGATATATTTAATTGATATTTACAGGACATTCCATCCCAAAACAGCAGATTACACTTTCTTTTCAAGTGTGCATGGAACATTCTCCAGGATGGATCGCATCTTGGGTCACAAATCAAGCCTCAGTAAATTTAAGAAAATTGAAATCATATCAAGCATCTTTTCTGACCACAACGCTATGAGATTATAAATGAATTACAGGGAAAAGAACGTAAAAAACACAAACACATGGAGGCTAAACAATATGTTACTGAATAACCAAGAGATCACTGAAGAAATCAAAGAAGAAATTTAAAACTACCTAGAGACAAATGACAATGAAAACACGATGATCCAAAACCTATGGGATGCAGCAAAAGCAGTTCTAAGAGGGAAGTTTATAGCTATACAAGCCTACCTCAAGAACCAAGAAAAATCTCACATAAACAATCTAACCTTACACCTAAAGGAACTAGAGAAAGAAGAACAACAAACAAAGCCCAAAGTTAGCAGAAGGAAAGAAATCATAAAGATCAGAGCAGAAATAAATGAAATACAAACAAAGAAAACAATAGCAAAGATCAATAAAACTAAAAGCTGGGGGGCTTCCCTGCTGGCGCAGTGGTTGGAAATCTGCCTGCTAATGCAGGGGACGTGGGTTCGAGCCCTGGTCTGGGAAGATCCCACATGCCGCAGAGCAACTGGCTCGTGAGCCACAACTACTGAGCCTGCACGTCTGGAGCCTGTGCTCCACAACGGGAAAGGCCGTGACAGTGAGAGGCCTGCACACCGCGATGAAGAGTGGCCCCCGCTCGCCGCAACTGGAGAAAGCCCTCACACAGAAACGAAGACCAAACACAGCCAAAAATAAATAAATTAATTAATTAAAAATCTTTCTTTGTTTAAAAAAAGGAAAAAGACTAAAAGCTGGTTCTTTAAGACGATAAACAAAATTGATAAACCATTAGCCAGACTCATCAAGAAAAAGAGAGAGAGGACTCAAATCAATAAAATGAAAAATGAAAAAGGAGAAGTTACAACAGACACCACAGAAATACAAAGCATCCTAAGAGACTACTACAAGCAACTCTATGCCAATAAAATGGACAACCTGGAAGAAATGGACAAATTCTTAGAAAGGTATAACCTTCCAAGACTGAACCAGGAAGAAATAGAAAATATGAACAGACCAGTCACAAGTAATGAAATTGAAACTGTGATTAAAGATCTTCCAACAAACAAAAGTCCAGGACCAGATGGCTTCACAGGTGAATTCTATCAAACATTTAGAGAACAGCTAACACCCATCCTTCTCAAACTCTTCCAAAAAATTGCAGAGGAAGGAACACTCCTGAACTCATTCTAGGAGGCCACCATCACCCTGATACCCAAACCAGACAAACATACTACAAAAAAAGAAAGTCACAGACCAATATCACTGATGATTATAGATGCAAAAATCCTCAGCAAAATAATAGCAAACAGAATCCAACAACACATTAAAAGGATCATACACCACGATCAAGTGGGATTTATCCCAGGGATGCAAGGATTCTTCAATATACGCAAATCAATCAATGTGTAAACCATATTAACAAATTGAAGAAGAAGAACCAAATGATCATCTCAATAGATGCAGAAAAAGCTTTTGACAAAATTCAACACCCATTTATGATAAAAACTCTCCAGAAAGTGGGCATAGAGGGAACCTACCTCAACATAATAAAGGCCATATACGACAAACCCACAGCAAACATCATTCTCAATGGTGAAAAACTGAAAGCATTTCCTCTAAGATCAGGAACAAGACAAGGGTGTCCACTCTCACCACCCTTATTCAACATAGTTTTGGAAGTCCTAGCCATGACAATCGGAGAAGAAAAAGAAACAAAAGGAATACAAATTGGAAAAGAAGAAGTAAAACTGTCACTGTTTGCAGATGACATGATACTATACATAGAGAATCCTAAAGATGCCACCAGAAAACTATTAGAGCTAATCAATGAATTTGGTAAAGTTACAGGATACAAAATTAATGCACAGAAATCTCTTGCGTTCCTATACACTAATGATGAAAAATCTGAAAGAGAAATTAAGGAAACACTCCCATTTACCACTGCAACAAAAAGAATAAAATATCTAGGAATAAACCTACCTAGGGAGACAAAAGACCTGTATGCAGAAAACTATAAGACACTGATGAAAGAAATTAAAGATGATACCAACAGATGAAGAGATATACCATGTTCTTGCATTGGAAGAATCAATATTGTGAAAATGACTATACCACCCAAAGCAATCTACAGATTCAATGCAATCCCTATCAAATTACCAAAGGCATTGTTTACAGAACTAGAAAAAAAAACCTTAAAATTTGTATGGAGACCCAAAAGACCCTGAATAGCCCAAGCAGTCTTGAGGGAAAAAAGTGGAGCTGGAGGAATCAGACTCCCTGACTTCAGGCTATACTACAAAGGTACAGTAATCAAGACAGTATGGTACTGGCACAAAAACAGAAATATAGATCAATAGAACAGTATAGAAAACACAGAGATAAACCCACGCACCTATGGTCAACTAATCTATGAAAAAGGAGTCAAGGATATACAATGGAGGAAAGACAGTCTCTTCAATAAGTGGTGCTGGGAAAACTGGACAGCTACATGTAAAAGAATGAAATTAGAACACTCCCTAATACCATACACAAAAATAAACTCAAAATGAATTAGAGACCTAAATGTAAGACTGGACACTATAAAACCCTTAGAAGAAAACATAGGAAGAACACTCTTTGACATAAATCACAGCAAGATCTTTTTTGATCCACCTCCTAGAGTAATGGAAATAAAAACAAAAGTAAACAAATGGGACCTAATGAAACTTCAAAGCTTTTGCACAGCAAAGGAAACCATAAACAAGACGAAAAGACAGCCCTCAGACTGGGAGAAAATATTTGCAAACGAATCAACAGACAAGGGATTAATCTCCAAAATATATAAACAGCTCATGCAGCTCAATATTAAAAAAACAAACAACTCAATCAGAAAATGGGCAGAAGACCTAAATAGACATTTCTCCAAAGAAGACATACAGATGGCCAAGAAGCACATGAAAAGCTGCTCAACATCTCTAATTATTAGAGAAATTCAAATCAAAACTACAATGAGATATCACCTCACACCAGTTGAATGGGCATCATCAGCAAATCTACAAACAACAAATGCTGGAGAGGGTGTGGAGAAAAGGGAACCCTCTTGTACTGTTGGTGGGAATTTACATCATTACAGCCACTATGGAGAACAGTGTGGAGGTTCCTCAAAAAACTAAAAATAGAATTACCATATGACCCAGCAATCCCACTACTGTTCATATACCCAGAGAAAACCATAATTCAAAAAGACACATGCACCCCAATATTCACTGCAGCACTCTTTACAATAGCCAGGTTATGGTAGCAACCTAAATGCTCATCGACAGACAAATGGATAAAGAAGATGTGGTACATATATACAATGGAATATTACTCAGCCATAAAAAGGAACGAAATTGGGTCATTTTGTAGAGACGTGGATGGATCTAGAGACTGTCATACAGAGTGAAGTAAGTCAGAAAGGGAAAAACAAATATCGTATATTAAAGCATATATGTGGAACCTAGAAAAATGGTACAGATGAACTGGTTTGCAGGGCAGAAATTGAGACACAGATGTAGAGAACAAACGTATGGACCCCAAGGGGGGAAAGTGGCAGGGAGTGGTGGTGGTGTGATGAATTGGGAGATTGGGTTTGACATATATGCAGTAATATGTATAAAATGGATAACTAATAAGAACCTGCTGTATAAAAAAAAAATTAAATTAAATTAAAAACAAAAACAAACAAAAATGGGCACAAAGTGTGACGATTTTTTATCACATGTTAATATCTACCAGAGAGTACCTACCATGGAAGGAGCACTAAACCATCAAGTAAACAAAATGACTCTGCTTGTTGACACTAGCCAGCCTCTGTCATCAGCTACCCCAACATCAACACAATGAACGCATGGATGAAGTAGCTATGATGGCAGGGATGGAGGGAAATTATGCACAGGCCCAAAAGCATGGGTTGCTACTGACCAAGGCTAATCTAGCTACTGCCACTGCAGAACGTCCAGCCTACCAGTAACAGAAACCCATGTTAAATCCAAGTATGGCACAATTCATTGAGGAGATCAATCGGCCAACTGGTGGTAAGTTGACTATTTGGGGCCCTTTCCATTCTAGAAGGAGCAGAAATTCACTTTGACAGGAATAGTTCCACATTCCAGTTATGAGTTTGCCTTTTCTGTCTAAAGGGCTTTAGCTAGCACCACCAAGTGAAGGTTTACAGAGTGTTTGATCCCCAGCATAGAATCCCATATAAAATCCACCACGTGAGACCAAGGGACCCACTTCACAGCATAGGAGGTGCAAGAGTGAGCCCATCACATAGGATCTGTTAGTTGTATCACACACTCCAGCATCTAGAAGCTGCCAGCCTAGCTGAGCACTCTAATAAACCTCCTGCATGCTAATCTTTGTCTCAAAATGTGCTTTTTGGGGAACACAACTTATGACAGTCAAAAAACAAAATAAGATCCCTAGGGACTTCCCTGGTGGTCCAGTGGCTAAGACTCTGCGCTCCCAATGAAGGGGAGGCGGGTTTGATCCCTGGTCAGGGAACTAGATCCCACATGTTGCAACTAAGAGTTTGCATGCCACAACTAAAGATCCTGCACACGGCAACAAAGATCCCACGTGCCACAACTAAGACCCGTTGCAGCCAAATAAATAAATAAATATTTTTTAAAAATAAGATCTCTATCCATGTTGAGCTTACATTCTAGTGGGGGAAGCAAGCAAAAAACAATAAACATAATAAATAAGTAAATCATTAAGTATGTTGGAAGATGTTAAGTATGATAAGTTCTAAGACATAAAGGAAAAGTAGAGCAGAGTAAGGAAATCAGTGGTGCCAGGGTGGAGGAGTTGGCAGATAGGATGCAGTATTAAATCAGGTGTCAAAGTAGGACTTAGTGAGAGATGAGACTTGAGCAAAACTTAGAGGAGTTGAGAGAGTTGAATGAGTGGGTATCTGGAGACATCCCAATTAAAGAGAATAGCAAGAGCAAACACCCTAAGTCAGGAGCCAATGTGTTTCAGGAGCACCCAGGAGGCCAGTGAGGGTAGATTAGGGTGAGCAAAAGGGGAATACAATGACAGAAATAGAAATTGGAGAGTTAATGTGGGGCTAGAGGGTCAGATTATATAGGGCCATTTTAAAGATGATGGCTTTTACTTTGAGTAAAATGAGGACTGTGTCTTACTCATGTTCCTCCAGGAAGCCTTCCCTGGCTCTCTCTGGCTAGATGCACTCCCTCTGGTGCCTCCCCTGTGCTCTCACAGCCTCCTGGGTTTCTGCCATGGTTGCATTTATCACATTCTATTGTAACTGCCTCATTGTCTGTGTTACCCACTTTAATCGTGAGCTTTATGAGGACACATGGAGATTGCATTGGTCAAAGGGGATCATTGTGAGGATATAGATGGAAGTAAGGAAGTCAAGACATATAGCCACACAGTGAGACTTCACAGAGACTATAAAAACTTTGAGAACTGGAAGGTTATTCAGGATATAGCATAGTTCTAGAAAGTAGGTGTTTTCATTGCTGCCTCTGAATAGGCATTCATTGAGCTCCGCTCTCATAGTTCACCACTATAGTCACTTACTACTCTGTCCTTGCACCTAACACTTCCAGCCAACATGAGTTTATATTTTCCAAGAAAAAGGATCTAATTGGTTTGGCCACACCCAGTCAATAACTCTGTTGAGCAGAGCGTTCTTGCTGGACCACTTCATGGACTCCTGGCCAGCCAATAGATTGGCTGCCTTTGGGTCAAGTGTCCACCCCTGATCCAGTTAGCTGTGGTCAGAGTAGTAAGATTGCTTGTTACAAAGCATGGTCATCTATGCATATGAAAGCACCCAGAGCTCCTTCTCCTGACAAGGGGCAATAGATGTGACTGTTATTCACTCTCCAGTACAGACTCCTCTCCATTACAGCACAATGACTGGCAAATAGGGAAGATCAATCAATCAATCTTGTATAAAGTCTACCCCTCCCAAGGGCTAGCACAATGGCTGGCACAAGATAGACAATAGTTATTTTGAAATGGAAGGCCAATGTATCCAAACAGCATTGTACAGAAGGAAAAAGTATAAAAGTAGTGGTTTTGCATGTGGATTCTTGCCCTAGACTGAGGTCAAATCCCAAATCTGCCACCCAGCAACCACATGACCACAAGCAAGATACATAACCTCTCTGAGACTTAGTTCTTGCCACAGATGGCTCTGATATCATAAAAGTGTTCGGTACATTAAATGAACAATATAATAAAGTACTTTTCTACAGTCCCTGGCAGGTGGTGATGCCTTAATAGAAAATGATGTTATTTTCCTTTGTGAGACTCGTGCTAATGAGCACAGATCTCTAGGCTAAAGCCTGGTTTGGAAGGCAGCAGTCATGTCCCACTTTCAACTGAGTAAGGCAGGGTCCTACCATGCAGAGAGCACACTGATGGCAGGGCCAGGTCAACTGGCTGGACCCACAGTCTTCTCTCTGCCCGCATCCACCAGGTTACAATTTCATGGGTCATCCAGGCAGCTGTTGCTGACTTTAGCAAAAAAAAGTACTCTGAAGGATGCACCCCCAAAACCTTTCTGAGTCAGTAATAAATACATTATTCACTGGACAAGCAGGCTGCTATACCTTTAATCTCCTGACATGAGGGGTGTCCAGCAGAGAATGGGGAAGGGAAGAGAGAGGAGGGAAAAATAGAGAGAGCAAGAGCACATTGACCAGAGTCAAGGATTCTGTAAGCTATAACTCAGTATCTATCCAAGCCCATCTGGCCTGGAGAAGCCTTCTGGTCACCACCTCTGGAAACACAGGGATCAATAAGAAGATCAAGATGGAGATAGCTGTCTGTGCATTTATGTGCATGCAGACACATTTGAGATTGGAAGCTCATTCAGGGCAGAGAAAAACCTAGGCTTACACCCTCTTGAGCCCTGCTCCAGGCTGGCACACAGCCTGGGACTGAGAGCTGATGGAAGGTGAGGTTCTTCTCTGGGACCTACTTAAGGAAGGGCTCCTCATGGAAGAGATTGCAAGAAGGTTTGGGGAAAAGAATACGAGTAGTCACCTTGGCTCAGGATATGTTGAGGAGGCACACAGGTAATGGGCAGGGAGAAGGAATAGAGACAGAGAGGGAGGCTGAGTCGCTGCTGCAAGCTGAGTCCTCAGCAGACCACACAAGGACAAAGGAAAGCCCCTTTCTCCATGGAGCACCGCCGTGGCCTGTGCTGTGGGCAGGAGTCTGCCGGCTCCAGCCTCCCTTTAGGACTTTCTGGGGCAATATGGCTGCACTTTTTGGTTCCCTCCAGGTGCTCCAGCTGCTACAAAGCCTTCTGCTCTGCCAGCCCCCCGCAAGGAGCCCCACACAGCAACGCCAACTCCCTCTTACTGTGCACAGCGTCTGGTGGCTTCGAGGTACACTTGTCAAGGGAGAAGTTTCTGTTAGGAGACCAGTTTTCTCTTTGCCCCACTCATTCATCTTTGAATTTCCTTTGAGGATTGGTGGTGCCTGAGGCACCACCAGGGGGCACTAGGGCCTCTAGGCACCAAGGGCCAAGGAAAAGGAAATCCCCAAAGCGTGGAGGCCCCAGGTGCAATTGCTGGGCCCCTGCAGCCCCCTCCGGCAGGACCTTGGCGCAGGAAATCGGGGAAACTGTGCTGGCTTATCTAACGAGAAATGAGAGGACTGGGCCAAAGAGCCCTATTTCTGTCCAGCCCTACACTACCTGCCATAAAATTAAATGATCACAATGAGTACATTAATTACCTGACGTGAATGCTTTAACATAACAAAATTATTAGCCATTCCAGATTTAGTGTTTGTACAGCACTTTATATTTGCAAGGGTGTTGCAATAACTTACCCTGCTGAGGGTGCATTTCAGGCCCTGGACAACCTCCTAAAGGGTTTCTTCTGGCCAGCCAGCTGTCTGGCTTCTGCCACAGCTGTTCCCCTGTCCTTCTTGCCTTCACTGACTGCTTTTCTTCTTCTCCATCTGCTACCTGGCATCTCCTCCTGGCAGCCCCCTCATCTATTCATCGAATCTCTTTTACTTCAGAGAGACGGTTTTTTCACTTGAGCCAGGTCACCTGACCCTGCAGCAGAATGAAAGGGCTCTAGGGCGGCTGCCGTGGGCAGGGCTGGGGTCGGTGGCCGGCATGTCTCTCTCCAGGGCTGGCTGTGACTGCAAGTATGGACACATGATGGGCTTGGCGCATAGCAGGAACTTGGAGTGTGAGGCCTGATGGCCCCCCAACCTCTACAGGAGTTGACGGCATGTCCTGTCATTTGCAGAATGTCCCCTGCACCCACCCCACAGCAAACCCGGGGCCCTCCAGGGGGCATGGCATGAGGGGACTCACCTCTGTGCCAATTCAATCCCACACTGGATGGGATATCACAGGACACTTCACTAGGAAAACTTGTTGCGGTTGGCCTGGGTGTGAAATCTGCTTCCCGGGCAGAGAGATCAAAAGGCCCCTTGATGGATGGCTGTGTACCCAGCTCTCCTTGCTCACTTTCATCTTCCTTCCAGAAGGAGGAGTAAACATTCAGCTAGTGAGCACTGCAGGTGTTCCCTCGAGGAGTGGAAAGGAATATCATTGAGAGCAGACAGGACCACCAATGAAGGTGTCCACAGGGATATCAAGGGTCTCAAGAAGGAGCAGAATGAAGGGCACTGCAGCAGCAGTTTCAGAATTTCTACATAGGAAGGTTTCTGGGGCAGTGGCAGTTTGGCTGGAAGGCAGTTGGGGGGGACTTACCTTGAAGCTGCATTTGTATAGCTTGTATAATACAGAGCAACGCTATTTCTTAACGTGCTTTCAGTCATACTTTACACAAGTGGAGAAGACATCCGTTTTCTATATAAAGTGTATCTTAATGCACAGCACAGGGGTTAAGAACAGAACTCTGGAGCTGTATTGTTTGAGTTCAAACTCTAACTTCGCCATTAACCAGTTAGGTGAACTCAGGCACGTGCTTTAGCTTCTCTGTGATTGTTTCCTCATCTATAAAACGTGGGTAACTATAGTATCTACCTCTGGGACTTGCTGTGAGGATTAAAGGAGTTAATCCATTTGAAGCATTTAGCTTATAGTAAATGTTCATTAAGGATTAGCTACTACTTATTGGCAAGAGACTTGGGAGGGCCTAGGATGACTGTAGCACCCAAAGCGGGTATTGGGAAGTAAATTCCTAAGTCATTCAAAGTGAAGGGGAGGTGAGGAGAGGGAGTTGAGATTTAGGCTAGGAGTGGTATGTGCGGTGGGGTGCTGAGGAGACTCCTGGTAAAGTCCAGAGAATTCCACCTCCAAAGGGTCATGGGAGGGAAGGGCTGGGCTCCAGGTGATGGGAGGGCCTCAAACTTTCGCTGGGCATTAAGTGGTGGGGGCTGCCTGACACCCCTGTTAACTGGTCTAGATGTTTCACCTACAAGTAGTAGGGAGAATGTGGTATTCTCTTGCCTTTTGGAGAACAGGGTATGCAGTGGAGGTGGCAGGTAGAGGCGGGATGTCTGTGCGATGGGCAGGTGGCCCTGCACCCCTGGCCTGCCTCTGTCCTGTGCTGCCCATGGGCTAATCCCCAGGTTCCTGGCCCAGACCCAAAGTGGTAACATGATGGAGATAAGATAAGCCCGACAGGCAAGGAGACTTGTCCCCTTTGGGTCACACAAAGCCCTAGGCCCACAGGATTGGGGGACATTGGGCACTTCATCCCACATCTCCCTCTTCAATGAAACAAGGGGGTCTGACAAGTTTCCCTTAAAAGCCTCCTCCATCAAAAGGCCCATTTGAAATTCCATGTCTTCTTGTGGTGGCCACCAGGAAAATGATGGAGCAGAGCTCAGTTCTAGGGTTTTGCTACCACTCTTCTGGGCTCTGGAACCTTAAAATTAAGATGACCAGGCCCAGTTCCCTCCTCCCCATGCTCTAGGCAGAGTAGGCTCATCCACCATGAGGTGAACAAAGAGTCCCAGATGCACGTTTCTTCCTTGGAACCTCATTTTCAGGCAGACTCTGGATTGAGAATCAGAAAGCCAACTAGGAAACTTCTGACCTTGTTACTTGAGGCAACCTTCTGTTCTATGGGTCTTCAAAGGTCAGGAAGAAAATACTTGAACTACAGTTTATATGTATTTTTTATGTAAAGAAGAAAGAAATTTGGGGTTTGCTGATATTTGACATACACATTGAGACAGGCACCCTCACTTGGTGAGTCACTTGGTCACTTGTCATGTAGGGGACATGACGTATCCTGAGGGGAGAAGGGGAATTCAACAATATGGGGTTGACGGGGTGCTTATGACATATTGCAGTTAACACGTGTCCACCTAAGGGATTAACTGATTATATTAGTTAGCTTTAGTTAAACATCTTCATAGAATGGACAGATGGTTTTAAAAGATTCCTGCAAAGAAAACATGACTTTTAAATAATACCAAAAAAATGCAGGCCCAAGCAATCACTTCTATTCCTAGTAGGAGTTCTTAGTCAGATTATCAGACAAAAACAATTACAAGCCTATCAGATCTGACAAGAAAGCAGCAAAAACTGTAAAAAATTATTTAGAAGAGTAGAAGAGTATGTGAAATATGGGTTTACATAATTATAACAAATTCTGCCCTATTGTACCTTGAGATATTAGCCAAGAGTAGTAATTTAGAAATATATAAATATACATATATTGAGGGTGTGTGTGCTTTTTTCCTAAGTATGCATGGTTAAAAAATTTGGAGATCACTATTTTAGCTTGTCTGTGGCTCAGGTTTTGTCAAAAATAATTATTGTTTTTCAGAACAGTGATAAGATAAAACTTCATTTCTCTTAATTTGTGATATGTTATTTAGTGTCTGGACAGTCATTTTCTATCTATGAAACCTCATACAAGTGTCTCAAAACTCTCTGACCTTTGCTTTGATTACCTGTAAATCATTATAGGGATTACATAAAAATGTTTAAATGTCTGTCACATTGTGGGCCCTTGATAAATGGTTGACATTATTACAAAGAAAGATATTGCTAAACCAAATTAAGAGGATTAACAAATTAATAGGAGAAACAATATTTTGGCCAACATTTTTAAAAAATTTATTTCATAGAAGTATAGTTGATTTACAATGCTGTGTTGATTTCTGCTATACAGCAAAGTGATTCAATTATACATATATATGTTCTTTTTCATATTCTTTTCCATTATGGTTTATTACAGGATATTGAATATAGTTCCCTGTGCTATACAGTAGGACTTTGTTGTTTATCCATTCCATGTATAATAGTGTGCATCTGCTATTCCCAACTCCCAATCCATCCCTCCCTCACCTGCCTCCCCCTTGGCAACCACAAGTCTGTTCTCTGTGCCTGTGAGTCTATTTCTGTTTCATAGATAAGTTGATTTGGGTCATATTTTAGATTCCATATATAAGTGATCTCATATGGTGTTTGCCTAATTTGGCATAGATCCTGTGGTCCAGAATTTGGAGCTGACCTTGTCTGGATTCCTGCAACAGCTCTCTGTCTAATCTCCCTGCCTTCATTGTCCCCCACTGTTCCCTGGCTCCAGCTTCCCTTTTCATGTGACCAACAAACCAGTCCTCCTCATCACTTTCATCACTCATTTCCATGCTTACACACCTTCCATAATTCTCTTGTCCTAGACAATTCTCTATCTGTTATATACTGTCTCATATTGTTCAATAATTTTTCTTTGTTAGACTTCTCTTCCAGATAAAACTGTTGTAGTTAGTACTTAGAACTTACAAATAAGGAAAATCAGGTTGCCCTTGAGAGAATTTAACTTAATCAGCAGGTGATGAGAGGAACCCAAGGTCTCCTAGGCCCTTGGGAACAGTTACTAGACAACTAATCAGTGGCATTAACACATCTAAGAAAAGAAAGCTTCAGTATGGTCTGCAATAGAGGAAAGAGAGGTATTAAACTTTAGCTGAATGCATTCAGCAAAGTCCATGGGAGAAAGTTACTGGACACAGGGGTACCTGAGCACTTCAATCATTAGTCTTCAGGGCTGTTACTTCCTCCACCAGGAGAGGTCCTGCTCCATTGTACGTTCTACTTCCCTAGGTAATATACCCAGCATTCTTCTCATCTTTGACCTTCTGGATGAAATATTCCCCTCTTTTAATTACAGTTGCCCCTTGAACAACACAGGGGTCAGGAGTACAGACCCTCCATGCAGTTGAAAACCTGTGTATAACATAGCTGGCCCTCCAACTACATGGTTCTTCCATATCCAAGTTTCCGCAGGTTTAACCAACCATGGATTGTATAGTATTTACTATTGAAAAAAATCTGCATGTAAGTGGACCCGTGCAGTTCAAACTCATGTTGTTCAAGGGTCAACTGTACTAGTTCTGGGAATACAATCAGGGCACTGGTTTACTAATTCTGCTTCCCAAGCACATCCAGATGGAGACGGAGGCCTCTGTTAGGGGTTCAAGCATTCTGGTCAATGGAAAATTATATCTCCATTGTTTATGTGAGTCTGATAATCAACGTTTGGTAATCTTAGTTTATGTGAAGCTGATAATTAGGTAAAGATCTAAGTGGAAAAGATGAAACTTACAGACCAGGAGAAAATAGAGCAGAACATTTTTTAAATTGTGGGGTTGAAATGTCCCTTTTAAGTACGACATAACATCTAGAAGCTGTAAAGGAAAAAATTTAACTAAGGAAAAAAATTCAAACTTCTATACAAAGAAAAACTATGATTTGAAAGACATTATAGACTGGGATTACATATGTGCAACATATACAAGAAATAAAGGATGAATACCCACTAAATATGAAGAGAAACTAATAATGAATAAGGAAAAGATAACCCAATAAAAAAATGGGCAAAGGATATGAATTAGGAAAATCACAGAAAATATGTCCAATATCAATATGTTTTGCACATAGTTGAAAATGGTTCAAGCTCACTTTTAACTAAGGAAATGAAATTTAAAAAGCAGTGATATTCCCCTTCCATAAGATTGATATAATTTTTTAATAATATATGAACATATTTATTTAGTCTATTTTTTTAATTGAGGTATAATTGACATATAACAGCCTCAGATGTGCAACATAATAATTTGATATTTGTATATATTTTAAAATGATCACCACAATAAGTTTAGTTAACACCCATTGCCACACATAGTTACATAATCTTTTTTTTTTTAATGATTTTTAAAATTTTTATTTATTTAATTTATTTATTTTTGGCTGAGTTGGGTCTTGACTGCTGCGCACAGGATTACTCCAGTTGCGGCAAGCGGGGGCTTCTCTTCGTTGAAGTGCGCGGGCTTCTCATTGCGATGGCTCCTCTTGTTGCAGAACACAGGCTCTAGGCATGGGGGTTTCAGTAGCTGTGGCATGCAGGCTCAGTAGTTGTGGCTCGCGGGCTCTAGAGCGCAGGCTCAGTAGTTGTGGCGCACGGGCTTAGTTGCTCCGCGGCATGTGGGATCTTCCCGGGCCAGGGCTCGAACAGGTGTCCCCTGCATCAGCTGGCGGATTCTCAACCACTTTGCCACCAGGGAAGCCCCTTTAATTTTTATCAGAGTATAGTTGATTTAAAATGTTGTGTTAGTTTCTGCTGTACAGCAATGTGAATCAGTTGTACATATACATATGTCTACTCTTTTTTAGATTCTTTTCCCATATAGGTCATTGTATAATTTTTAAAAGATACATTAGAGGGGTGTATCACTGTATTTAATTGAAAACTTGATAGTGTCTTTAATACAATTGATGAGGGTGTGTGGAAACAGATATTCTCAAAATACTTTTAATGGGATATCCCTTGGTAGAGCTTCTTTTGGAGGATCATTTGGAAGTATGTATTAAAATGTGACTCTTGTTATTATACTTGAAAGACAACTTGGCTAAGAATTGTTGGCATTTTTTTTCCCCTCAGAACCTAAAAATCATGGCTCTATTGTTTTTCTGATGTTGATTGTTGCTTTAGCTCTTTTACCCCAGCATTTTCATTCATCCCTTGATTGGTCTGATTTCATCTTAAGTTTTTGTTTTGTTTTTGTTTTCCTTTTCAGGAAGGCATCATATATTATTTATTCCCTAAGTTATTGCTTGTTTGAAAATGTCTGTCTTCAGCTTGTTTACTTAAATGACAAGTTGACCAGATGGGCTGGTCTTGGGCTCACTTTATTTCCCTAGGCACTTTGCAGCCACTGAATCTGGTGGAGAAGTCTGAGACAAGCCTGATTCTTCCCTCTTTTAAGTGACCTGCTTTTTCTGCCTAAATGACTGAGTAATTCCTTCTTCCTCCTGAAAACTGAAGGACTTAATCAAGATATATCTTGGTTTAAGTTGCTCATAATCGTTTTTTTTTTTGGAACACAGTATGTCCTTTTAATGAGTAGATTCAGTTCTCCATAGTTCATAACAGGAAAATTTTCTTCTGTTATACATTAAACCAGCTTTTCTTTTTAATTTGTTGCATTCTCTGAGAACATCAATTTTCCTTAGGTTGTATCATCTTTATGTGTCTTCCATATTTTTTAAAATCTTCTCTCAAATTTTTTAGAAAATTGGCTTTTTTCTCTGATTCACTAATATTAAACCAAGAATCATTTTGGTCCCTGTTGTTTTACTTTATTTATAAGTTATGCAAGTGTTCATTGAGTCTCTAATTCATTTTCTCTGCTCTATAATATCTCTTTTCATCTCATTCTATTGTTTTATCATGTTGTCTTTGGGTTCTTTTACTTAATCCATGCTTTTAGAAATTTCTTCTGTAGCATGAACCATTCACGGACAATTTTCTTTTCCCCTGGTTATATTTTCCTCAACTGTGCATTCTTTATTTTTTGCATGCCATGTTCCTTTCTTTCATTGACTCTTTTTCTTTTCTATTTGCCATGTTATAATTACACATTTATCATGGTGACGTTGTGGAGGAATTCCTTCATGAGACCTATCCAACATTATTTAGTACAAGGCCTATACACAAATAAGACCGATCAGAATTCCAAGACAATTGGTAAAGGGATGCCTCTTGTTTCTTTTTTATATTTAATAGCTTTGGTTTAGAATTACCATAAGAGTGTTTTATAAAATAATGAGGTTAATAGACAATATTTTATAATAACTATAAATGGGATATAACCTTTAAAAATTGTGAATCACTACATTGTATACTTGAAACTTATATAATATTGTACATCAACTATACTTCAATAAAAAATAATAATTTCTAAAAGAGAAAAGAAAATACTTAGCAGTCATAGCAGCTAAGCATCCCTCACCCTCACTGTATGTTCTCAGGCTACATATATGTAGATAGACTACACTAGTCCACCCTCAAACTGTAGCTCTTAGGCCAAAACAAATCCCAATTCCAGTGTCACCTCCTCAGAGAGGTTTCCTCTGATTACCCTTTCTAAGGGTATCCATGCTCTAGTTACTCTATCGAAGCACCTAGTTTTATGTCTTCAAAGTATTTGTCACTATCTGAAGTAGACTAAATGACAAATCAAGGTGAAGGTAGCAGGGGTTTTTACCAAAGGGTGGAGAAGCAGTGGACTCTGAGTACCACTGAGGAGTATCCTCCTCTCCCAACACTACATAGGTATGAGAATATGAGCAGACTTTACTGGAGGGAGTTGCAGGGAAAGTAGCAAAAAGAGAGCCAGGTTTAGATAAGTCAAGAAGCAGAAGGAACATTCAGAGAAGTGATTGAAGGCATAGAGGAGTTGGAATTTCCAGAGGGCTAATGGAAAGTTTTGGCAGGGGAAAGAAAGTGATTTGATTAGGCTTAGGGAAGTATAGAGCATTTTAGGAATGACAGTTCCATAGAGGACAAATTTAGGAGGGGAGCAGATACTTATAGTTGGGGCTTTGACCTGTGACAATAGGAATGAAGCTTGGCAGGTTCAGTCACAACTGACCCATGGAAAACAGTGGACACAAGGGCTTAATAAAAGTCAACTGTGGTCTGGAAGGTTCTGCAAGTATATGTTTTGATGCAGAGGTATGATTAGTCACAGCAGATGCAGCACAGGACAGTAGCGGGAGCAAAGAAGCTTGAAGTTCAAGGTTCTTTAAGGGGAGGGGTGAACAGTTGTCCTAAGAAGATTAAATTCTTAAGTTCAGTATCCACTGGTGTCCTGTTTAATAAGGGGTTGGAGGACTTGGTGCTTGTAGCTTGGGATTGGGTGTGTGGAAAGAGGGACTTAGTAGTGGCCCAGGAATTGAGCCTAGATCTTCAGGTGCAGATATAGATTTAGAACTTCCATTAGAGCACAATTTTTATTTTCATTCTCCATGTACAGAAATGATACCTAAACTATTATTTCAAAATATTTACACTTGCTCTTGCAAGTTCAAATTTTACAAGATTTGGGCCATTTCCCCCAAATTTCATTCTTATTGTTAGCATAGTATGTATTTGCTTAATTTTTAATTTACAAAATTTGGGGGGCTAAGTTAAATTTTCCAACATAAGAGAAATCATGGTTTCCAGTTGGTGTAATGATGGGGTTCAGAAGTCTTAACAAAACTTAAAGTTGTCACATTTAGGGACTTCCCGGGTGGTGCAGTGGTTAAGAATCCGCCTGCCAATGCAGGGGACACTGGTTCAAGCTCTGCTCTGGGAAGATCCCACATGCCACGGAGCAACTAAACCCGTGCGCCACAACTACTGAGCCTGTGCTCTAGAGCCCATGTGCCACAACTACTGAAGCCTGCATATCTAGAGCCTGTGCTCCGAAACAAGAGAAGCCACAGCAATGAGAAGCCCGCGCACCACAACAAAGAGTAGCCCCCACTCACCACAATTAGAGAAAGCCCGCACGCAGCAACGAAGACCCAATGCAGCCCTAAATAAATAAATAAATTAATTAATTAAAAAAAATTTTAAGTTGTCACATTTTAGGAGGGAAAGTATGAAGCTTAATTTTTATTTTATTCTTTTCTTTTCAGTGACTTATAGAATCAAGAGGAAATACGTTAGCAGAACCAGGCCAGAATTATACAGTGAGGCTCCTTGCGTCTTCTTGCTCACTGAACTTCTGAGATCCTTTTGTCTCTAACACTCGGAGCTTTTTATAGGTATATTCCATTATTTTCTCACTGTGGAAGCTCTTTGTTTTCTACCTACGTATAATCACTTCTAAGACACATATTTTCCCACATTTTTACAGCTCTGACATTGGGATGCTTCTTATAATCCAAACTATCTTTGATTAGATGAGATATAGCACTTTGTAGCACTCTCCCATATAACCTAACATAATTTCTGACACACAGTAAGCACTGAGCAAATGTTTGTTTATAGTTTGACTAATACATAATTGAAGAGGCCATTTAATTTGAATTACTTCTTAAATACAATCTTAAACTTGACCTCTGGCATTTCTTCAAACTTTTAAGGTCCCCAAGTCTTTATTCAATAAAATGTTAGATTGTTACAAAAAATAGAAGAAAGAAATAAGGAAAGTGTAATTAGTTACTGCTTTTACAATGACTTTTAAATAGATTTAATACTTAAAAGGTGTTCCGTAGTAATACCTACTTTACTTTTGTGTAGAATTTGTCACCAAAACCCCCCTGCAATACAGGAAGAAAAAAAAGACTAAACGAATAACAGAGAACGTATATGATTTGCCCAAGTTCCACAGCTAGTCAAAGTCTTGCTTTCCTGGCTCACAGTACTTGTTCTTTTCACTGGGCTGTACTGTCCCATGGAAAGGCAAATGGACTAAAAGCATTCTTAAATGCAGCCCATTTTTGCAAAGGTCATCTTAAAATTGATTGCCATGAAGTGAAATTCAAACTACACATGTGCTGTTGCCTTCATCTCCTTCTAGTCTTCAAAAGAAAGGGCGGGAGAAGATACTGCAGACCTAAAGCATAATTGCTTATTAAGCATCATTCAATGAAGGAGGCAGTAAGAAGTGAAACTACTATTATTGCATAGTAAAGAGCAGCTTATTTAGCTCTTGGGAAAGACTGAAGGGTATTTACTACTAAAATGTAATTTTCACTCACTTTGAAGGAATCACCACAAGTGTCAATTCATTTTCCAACTTAGAACCTTTAAGTCATTCTCATGAAATGTTTCTTTAATAAATTTATTTATGTATGTATTAATTAATTTATTTATTTTGGGCAGCATTGGGTCTTCGTTGCTGCACAAGAGCTTTCTCTAGTTGCGGCAAGCGGGCACTACTCTTCATTGTGGTGCACGGGCTTCTCATTGCCGTGGCTTATCTTGTTGCAGAGCACAGGCTCTAGGAGCACGGGCTTCACTTCAGTAGTTGTGGCACTTGGGCTCAGTAGTTGTGGCACGCAGGCTCTAGAGCTCAGGCTCAGTAGTTGTGGTGCATGGGCGCAGCTGCTCCGAGGAATGTGGGATCTTCCTGGACCAGGGCTTGAACCTGTGTCCCCTGTATTGGCGGGAGGTTTCTTAACCACTGCACCACCAGGGAAGTCCCTCATGAAAGGTTTATATTCTTTTGTCTTGTGTGGCTCTTCTGCACAGTCCTCCATCGTGTCACTCCACTGCTTAGCTTCTATTCCACTTTTGGAATAGCTTTCACTTCTACACACACATTTCCAGGCTCTCCTTAGGTCATCCCTTTCCTGCTCTTGTGTTCATGGCAATGATGTCTTATCTGACATCCATTTTAGCCAAGATTAACTTCCATCTGGGCAGACAGCAGAAGCAAGAAGAACTGCAATCCTGCAGCCGGTGGAACAAAAACCACATTCACAGAAAGATAGAAAATATGAAAAGGCAGAGGGCTATGTACCAGATGAAGGAACAAGATAAGACCTCAGAAAAACAACTAAATGAAGTGCAGATAGGCAACCTTCCAGAAAAAGAATTCAGAATAATGATAGTGAAGATGATCCAGGACCTCAGAAAAAGAATGGAAGCAAAGATCGAGAAGATGCAAGAAATGTTTAACAAAGACCTAGAAGAATTAAAGAACAAACAAACAGATGAACAATACAATAACTGAAATGAAAAATACACTAGAAGGAATCAACAGCAGAAAAACTGAGGCAGAAGAATGGATAAGTGACCTGGAAGACAGAATGGTGGAATTCACTGCTGTGGAACAGAATAAAGAAAAAAGGGTGAAAAGAAATGAAGACAGCCCAAGAGACCTCTGGGACAACATTAAATGCAACAACACTCTCATTATAGGGGTCCCAGAAGGAGAAGAGAGACAGAAAGGACCCGAGAAAATATTTGAAGGGATTATAGTCGAAAACTTCCTTAACATGGGAAAGGAAATAGCCACCAAAGTCCAGAAAGCAAATCAAGCCTCAGTAAATTTAAGAAAATTGAAATCATATCAAGCATCTTTTCTGACCATGACGCAATGAGATTAGAAATGAATTACAGGGGAAAAAACGTAAAAACACAAACACATGGAGGCTAAACAATACGTTACGAAATAACCAAGAGATCACTGAAGAAATCAAAGAGGAAATCAAAAACTACCTAGAGACAAATGACAATGAAAACAGGATGATCCAAAACCTATGGGATGCAGCAAAAGCAGTTCTAAGAGGGAAGTTTATAGCTATACAAGCCTACCTCAAGAACCAAGAAAAATCTCACATAAACAATCTAACCTTACACCTAAAGGAACTAGAGAAAGAAGAACAACAAACAAAGCCCAAAGTTAGCAGAAGGAAAGAAATCATAAAGATCAGAGCAGAAATAAATGAAATACAAACAAAAAAAAAAACAATAGCATAGATCAATAAAACTAAAAGCTGGTTCTTTGAGATGATAAACAAAATTGATAAACCTTTAGCCAGACTCATCACGAAAAAGAGGGAGAGGACTCAGATCAATAAAATTAGAAACGAAAAAGAAGAAGTTACAACAGACACCGCAGAAATACAAAGCACCCTAAGAGACTACTACAAGCAACTCTATGCCAATAAAATGGACAACATGGAAGAAATGGACAAATTCTTAGAAAGGTATAACCTTCCAAGACTGAACCAGGAAGAAATAGAAAATATGAACAGACCAATCACAAGTAATGAAATTGAAACTGTGATTAAAAATATTCCAACAAATAAAAGTCCAGGACCAGATGGCTTCACATGTGAATTCTATCAAACATTTAGAGAACAGCTAACACCCATCCTTCTCAAACTCTTCCAAAATATTGCAGAGGAAGGAACGCTCCTGAACTCATTCCAGGAGGCCACCATCACCCTGATACCCAAACCAGACAAACATACTACAAAAAAAGAAAGTCACAGACCAATATCACTGATGATTATAGATGCAAAAATCCTCAACAAAATAATAGCAAACAGAATCCAACAACACATTAAAAGGATCATACACCACGATCAAGTGGGATTTATCCCAGGGATGCAAGGATTCTTCAATATACGCAAATCAATCAATGCGTAAACCATATTAACAAATTGAAGAAGAAGAACCAAATGATCATCTCAATAGATGCAGAAAAAGCTTTTGACAAAATTCAACACCCATTTATGATAAAAACTCTCCAGAAAGTGGGCATAGAGGGAACCTACCTCAACATAATAAAGGCCATATACGACAAACCCACAGCAAACATCATTCTCAATGGTGAAAAACTGAAAGCATTTCCTCTAAGATCAGGAACAAGACAAGGATGTCCACTCTCACCACTCTTATTCAACATAGTTCTGGAAGTCCTAGCCATGACAATCAGAGGAGAAAAAGAAACAAAAGGAATACAAATTGGAAAAGAAGAAGTAAAATTGTCACTGTTTGCAGATGACATGATACTATACATAGAGAATCCTAAAGATGCCACCAGAAAACTATTAGAGCTAATCAATGAATTTGGTAAAGTTGCAGGATACAAAATTAATGCACAGAAATCTCTTGCGTTCCTATACACTAATGATGAAAAATCTGAAAGAGAAATTAAGGAAACACTCCCATTTACCACTGCAACAAAAAGAATAAAATATCTAGGAATAAACCTACCTAGGGAGACAAAAGACCTGCATGCAGAAAACTATAAGACACTGATGAAAGAAATTAAAGATGATACCAACAGATGAAGAGATATACCATGTTCTTGCATTGGAAGAATCAATATTGTGAAAAATGACTGTACTACCCAAAGCAATCTACAGAGTCAATGCAATCCCTATCAAATTACCAATGGCATTTTTTACAGAACTAGAACAAAAAAGTCTTAAAATTTATATGGAGACCCAAAAGATCCCGAATAGCCAAAGCAGTCTTGAGGGAAAAAAGCAGAGCTGGAGGAATCAGACTCCCTGACCTCAGACTATACTACAAAGCTACAGTAATCAAGACAATATGGTACTGGCACAAGAACAGAAATATAGATCAATGGAACAAGATAGAAAGCCCAGAGATAAACCCACGTACCTATCGTCAACTAATCTATGACAAAAGAGGCAAGGATATACAATGGAGAAAAGACAGTCTCTTCAATAAGTGGTGCTGGCAAAAACTGGACAGCTACATGTAAAAGAATGAAATTGGAACACTCCCTAACACCATACACAAATAAAACCTCAAAATGGATTAGAGACCTAATTGTAAGACCGGACACTATAAAACTCTTAGAGGAAAACATAGGAAGAACACTCTTTGACATAAATCACAGCAAGATCTTTTTTGATCCACCTCCTAGAGTAATGGAAATAAAAACGAAAATAAACAAATGGGACCTAATGAAACTTCAAAGCTTTTGCACAGCAAAGGAAACCATAAACAAGACGAAAAGACAACCCTCAGAATGGGAGAAAGTATTTGCAAATGAATCAACGGACAAAGGATTAATCTCCAAAGTATATCAACAGCTCATGCAGCTCAATATTAAAAAAACAAACAACCCAATCAAAAATAGGCAGAAGACCTAAATAGACATTTCTCCAAAGAAGACCTAAAGATAGCCAAGAAGCACATGAAGAGCTGCTCAACATCACTAATTATTAGAGAAATGCAAATCAAAACTACAATGAGATATCACCTCACACCAGTTAGAATGGGCATCATCAGAAAATCTACAAACAAATGCTGGAGAGGGTGTGGAGAAAAGGGAACCCTCTTGCACTGTTGGTGGGAATTTGCATTGTTACAGTCACTATGGAGAACAGTGTGGAGGTCCCTCAAAAAACTAAAAATAGAATTACCATATGATCCAGCAATCCCACTATGGGCATATACCCAAAGAAAACCATAATTCAAAAAGACACATGCATCTCAATGTTCATTGCAGCCCTATTTACAATAGCCAGGTCATGGAAGCAACCTAAATGCCCATTGACAGACTAATGGTTAAAGAAGATGTGGTACATATGTACAATGGAATATTACTCAGCCATAAAAAGGAACAAAAGTGGGTCATTTGCTGAGACGTGGATGGATCTAGAGACTGTCATACAGAGTGAAGTAAGTCAGAAAGAGAAAAACAAATATCATATATTAATGCATATATGTGGAACCTAGAAAAATGCTACAGGTGAACCGGTTTGCAGGGCAGAAATTGAGACACAGATGTAGAGAACAAACATATGGACACCAAGGGGGGAAAGCGGCGGGGGGTCGTGGGTGGTGGTGTGATGAATTGGGTGATTGGTATTGATACGTATGCACTGATGTGTATAAAATTGATGACTAATAAGAGCCTGCTGTATTAAAAAAAAAATAGTAATGTTAGCTCTGGGTTTTTTACAGATGCTCTTAGAAAGTTGACACGATTCCACTCTATTCCTATTTTTATCATAAATGGGTACTATATTTTGTCAAATGGATTTTTTCTGCATCAGTTAATCTGATCATGTAATTTTTAATCTTTAGCTTCTTGATAGGTGGTTTACATTGATTGTTTTTAAAATGTTGAACTAGTCTTGAATACCTGGAATAAATTCCACTGGGTCATGGTAAAAAAAAAAAAAAAAAAGATTAACTTCCATTTGCTCCTGAATATTTGATTTTTCTCTACCTACAAGCTTGTTTTGAAGCCAGATGTGTCCCAATGTGGAAGAGTCTATTTTCCAATTTCACTGAAGTTACTTCTTGGAATTACTTCTCTCCTGGGAAAAGCAGGGTGCCTTGCAATGAAGATCACTACTCCAGAAAATAATGGGCACTGATTTTACAAGTTAGAATGAAGGATCTTGAGAGTAGTGGTTGCCCTGCATTATGGGGAAAGTATCATATTGATGACTTATTTCTCCCTTTCTACCCAAACTGCTTGCAAGTTATCAGAGAAGGGACCTCCAGTGACTTCCAGATATTTCCCCCTTTGACTTGTTTTTTCAATTATTTGCTTATATTTAGTTAGTTAGTTTTACTTTATAGCTATGTTGTACTTTTTAGCTATGTTTTAGCTAACTTTCTGAGCAGATTACTTAACCTGAGCATCAATTATTTTAACCATAAAATGTAGATGAAAATGCCTACCTATCAGGGGTTTTGAAAGAGTTAAGTGACAGCGCTTGTTTAAGAGTGGCTAGCTGTTTCATTTCATAGTTACTTCATCAAAAATGTTTCTCAGCTCAGTACTTTCCTTCACTATTTGCGACTTGAAATCACTCTAATCCCTTGCCATGCTCTTGTCCTAAATGTTCCTGCCCTGAACTACTTCAGCTTTTCCACATTCATGTGGTCTTCTAGTAGACTGACCATATAATTTATTTGGACACTTTTGAGAGTGTAAGGGGGCGGGAACCACCGGTTATTATGCTACGACAACAAGTGTCAGCTGGGAGTGTCCTAGGCAAATTCGAAGGTATCCTACTCATTAGTCCTCTCCTGGCTACAGCAGACTGCTTCCTACCCTGGGAAATATCTTTATGTTGTCCTTTCAAGACTCAGTTGTTTCACTGACCTCCTTACTCAGTATAAATTCTTCCCTCTGTCACCACTACTATCAGTACCTATGTTCAGAACTGCATATGTTTATTTTCTAAACCACCCTCCTTTAGCAACTTCTCCATTTCTGTTGAAGCCTAGACCACACTTCAGAGTTTATCTTTGACTTTCCATATTCCTTCATATCCAGCCAATTGGCAGAGATTGTCAACTTCAATTCTGTAAACACTTATTGAGCATTTACTTTGTTCCAGAGACTAAATGAAGTGCTAGGGATAAAAAAATAAGATACAATCCTGATATACAAGAAGGCTCACATTAAATAATAAACATGCAACTAAATAATTGCAATTTAGTGTGTGAAGTGCAAAGAGGTAGTGTTTTTGGTAAAGTGGTGATGTCAACATGGAAGTTATCAACTCTGCTTGGGTGGTTCAAAGAAGGATTTGCGGAAATAAAGATGAAGTTGACCTGTGACTTAGTATATGAATTAATTAATATTTTATTAACTACAATTTACTAGACACTATGCTATGCACAGGGAATACACTGATAAGCATGACATGTATGACCCTTGTCCTCTTGAAGCTTATAGGCTATTAGGGATGGCAGACAGTACAAAAGTGAGACGTATTAGAAAAAAAGAGGGGGCATCACGTGAATACATAAAGGGAGAACTAACCAACTCTGCAACCAAGTCCATAACAGTTAATTTGAAATGTGAAAAGATGAATAGGAGTAGTTAGGTGAAGGGCAGAGATTGATAGGAGGGGGAAAGAGAGTAAAATCTTGAGGTGGAGAGAGTATGAGGTATTAAAACACTGAGAAGAGACCAATATGGCTGGAGAGGAAAGAGGAGTGGGGAAAGGGACATGGCATGAAGCTGGAAACGTAGGCAGGGGTCAGAACTTACAAGACCTTGTAGACCACATTAAGGACTGTGGACTTTACCTCAGGTCAATGGGCAGCCATAACTTAAGCTTTGAAAGCAATGTAAACTGATTTGCTCTTTCTAGAAGGAGGCTGTTGCAGTAGCTTAGACAAGAGATGATGGTGGTAGAAATGGAGAAAATGGTGATTTTTAGAAATATCTAGAAAGTATAATGACAAAATTGGTAATTGATTTGTAATGAATGGTAAAGAAGGAATTGTCAAGGCTGGCTCCCAAAACAGCTGGTTCTGTTATTTACTGAATTACGGAACATCAGAGAAGGACCAGGTTTGGGAATGAAGATAACAGGTCCAGGTTTTGATATGCTGAGTTTGCAGTACCAGTGAAATATTCAGGTGGAGAGCTTATGTAGGCAGTTGCATATGTTTGTCTGGAGCTACAGATTTGACAGTTTTAGGTATATCAATGGTAATAAAGCCAAGGGAGTGAATGCATTTACCTCAGGAAAAATTCCAAGTGGGAAGATACATTAGAACAGAATGTGCAAAACATTTAATGGTTGTATAAAAGAAGATCTATCAAAGACGGTTAAGAGGAAGTAGCTAGAGAAGAAAGAAGAAAATCAGAAACATGTGATGTCACAGAAGTCAAAGGAAGAAAGCGTTTCAAAGAGGGAATGGTCGTGTAAAATGAGAAATAAAAATGGATGATCTTACTGAGAACAGTTTCTGAGAAATGGCAGGCACAAAATCCAGATTAGTGGGTTTAGGACTAAGTGGGAGGTGAGAAAATAGAGGCAGAATATGTAGGTAACACTTGCCATAAGTTTGGGAAGGAGAGAGGGGAGAAAGCAGTGAGACCTGAAGAAAGATGTGGATGAAGGACTGAGGGGGATCTTTCCTTTCCTTTCCTTTCCTTTCCTTTCCTTTCCTTTCCTTTCCTTTCCTTTCCTTTCCTATGAGAGCTTCTTGAGTACATTTAAATACTGAATAGAAAAGAACCATTAAAGAACGGTGGAGAGTAAGTTTCCACACTGGAGAGTAATCAATAAGTGGTAGAAACAGGGTTCAAATTCAGATCTGTCTTCACTCATTCTTCACTTCCATCTCAAATTTTAATAACTCTTACCATTGCAAACACACTTTGTGGTGCAATCACGAGTAAATTTTTTCTTGACAAATTATGCCATTGACATTATTATTATTATTTTTTAGAAATTTCATGTAATGTCTGAAACATTTATATTAACATATTTCCATACAAATAACCCAATGAAAGTTTAGTATTAGTTGTTTTGTTTGTTTGTTTGTTTATACTGTAGGTTCTTATTAGTCATCAATTTTATACACATCAGTGTATACATGTCAATCCCAATCGCCCAATTCAGCACCCCACTATCCCCACCCCACCACAGTTTTCCCCCCTTGGTGTCCATACGTCTGTTCTCTACATCTGTGTCTCAATTTCTGCCCTGCAAACCGGCTCATCTGTACCATTTTTCTAGGTTCCACGTACATGCGTTAATATATGATATTTGTTTTTCTCTTTCTGACTTACTTCACTCTGTATGACAGTCTCTAGATCCATCCATGTCTCAACAAGTGACTCAATTTTGTTCCTTTTTATGGCTGAGTAATATTCCATTGTATATATGTACCACAACTTCTTTATCCATTCGTTTGTCGATGGGTATTTAGGTTGCTTCCATGACCTGGTTATTGTAAATAGGGCTGCAATGAACATTGGGGGTGGCTGTGGGCATTATTTTTGTGATATTTTCCATTCTTCAATATTCAAATCCTACCTCTTTAATGCCCTACTTAAATCCCACCTTCTCCCAAAACACTTCAGGACACCTCAAATCCTGATGGGCTCTCTGGCTTTTAAAATCCTGCAACAATCTTCCAGTGTTACTCATTTGATAAATTTTACCTGCATTACAATTGAGTTGGATATTATTTCACTTTTCTTTGATTATTATTTAACATCACAAATCTATAAGCTTCTCAGAGGATAGGATGTGCATTGTATTTTTTTGTTGTTTTTTTGGACTTTTTTTTTTTTTTTTTTGTGGTATGCGGGCCTCTCACTGTTGTGGCCTCTCCCGTTGCGGAGCACAGGCTCCGGACGCGCAGGGTCAGTGGCCATGGCTCACGGGCCTAGCCGCTCCGCGTCGGCAGCATGTGGGATCTTCCCGGACCAGGGCACGAACCCATGTCCCCTACCTCGGCAGGCGGACTCTTAACCACTGCGCCACCAGGGAAGCCCTGGACATCTTTTAAAACTTCATCCTAATGCCTTAAAACTTCATCCTAATGCTTTATCCATAGTATGTAGTCAATAAATATTTGTTGATTGATTGCTAAGTCAATCTCATCGTTGATACTGGTTGAATATCTCTGAGAACTGTCTGCAACCACTTCAGAAAGTTTCATGTTGATATCATTCTGAGAAATGCAAGAGTTCTTATTTCTGCTGTGGATTTATTTTTTCCTTTTTGGTTATAAAACTGGGAATCTCAAAAAGACCCTTGGTTTGTATGTGTGTGCGGGGTGGGGGGGCGGCCCTTTTGAAAGGGATGGTGGAAAAAAAGCAGACCTTTTATTTTGTAAAGTTTTTTTGAAGCTTACAAGTTCTCATAAGAAAAAGTCCAAGTTGGTCGAACTTGAAGTTCCCCTCCTACTTTCTCCTCTTGCAGAACCTTTTTCTAAACCTACTTCCCTTAAAATGACTTTTATTGATTTTCACTCAATGAGAGTTATTCTTCAGAATGAGGATGGAGGGGTCAGAGAGAGAAATTTACCCTGTGTTACCTGTGGAATAGGTGTACCTCCGTATCCAGTCTTGCTTTATTTGTTCTCTTTCCTGGATCCAGAAATCTGCACGCGGGGGATCATTAGGTCCTCTGTGTCTTGGTCGGAGCTTGAGTACAGTATACTAATAGATCAATTTATGTGTTCATTCATTCAGCAAACATTTATTGAGCAGGCATGTCCTAGGCATTGGAGATACTAAGATGAATAAGATGTAGTCGCTGCCCTCAGTGACCTCCAGATGTACACGAAGACACCAGCTTGCTGGGGGTTGGGGTCAGAGAGGGCTTCCTGAACGAGGTAACTGAATATCCTCCTTTGGGGAATCCTAAGAGAATGAAGAGATCAGGCTCGTAAAATAAATATAAACATCTAATCAAGTTAGCCAATTAGAAAGACATTTAGTAAGACAGTCTTTTACCAGTATGTCCGTTGTTTCTTTTGCAATTTTCCCCTGATTTCTTTGTTTCTAGTCTACATTTAAAATTGCCAGGACTCCCCTGGTGGCACAGTGGTTAAGAATCCACCTGCCAATGCAGGGGACACGGGTTCGAGCCCTGGTCCGGGAAGAGCCCACATGCCGTGGAGCAACTAAGCCCGTGCCCCACAACTACTGAGGCTGTGCTGTAGAGCCCGTGAGCCACAACTACTGAGCCCACGTGCCACAGCTACTGAAGCCTGCGCGCGGCTAGAGCCCATGCTCCGCAACAAGAAAAGCCACCGCAGTGAGAAGCCCATGCACCGCAACGAAGAGTAGCCACAGCTCGCAGCAACTAGAGAAAAGCCAGCGTGCAGCAATGAAGACCCAACACAGCCAAAAATAAAATAAATAAATAAATTTATTTTAAAAAATAAAATAAAATTGCCTCCAATGTTATTTTTCTAAACCCTGATCTGATCCTGTCATTCCTGTCTTGAGAATTTTTAATGGCTACTCATTCATTCTGCATATTCATCCATCACCTACTGTGCTGTGTCAGGCAAATATCAACTGTTTGGGATGAGCAAACAATTCCTCCCTTCAAGAAGCCTATAGTCTAGGGTTTCCCTGGTGGCACAGAGGTTAAGAATCTGCCTGCCAATGCAGGGGACACGGGTTCGAGCCCTGGTCCGGGAAGATCCCACACACCACGGAGCAACTAAGACCGTGCACCACAACTACTGAGCTTGCGTGCTGCAACTACTGAAGCCCGCATACCTAGAGGCCATGCTCTGCAACAAGAGAAGGCACTGCAATGAGAAGCCCGCACACCACAACAAAAAGTAGCCCCCCTTGTTGCAACTAGAGAAAGCCAGTGTGCAGCAACGAAGACCCAACACAGCCAAAAATAAATAAATAAATAAATAAATACAATAAAATAAAAAAGAAACCTATAGTCTAGACCGAGAGACAGACAAGTAAGCAGACAGTTTCCGTACAGTTTCATACTAGCTTTGACAGGGCAAGCAGATGTTTCTGTGGGTGTATACAGAGGCGCGCCTTGCCTGGTCTTGTGCTTCCTGAATCTTGTCCTCAGATTTAAATCAATGCAGTCCAACAGATACCAGTATCTGTTGTGCTAAATACTACGCAAAACAACTGCTTTTAAGCAGATCAAAGTCTAGTGGAGGAGCCTGAGAATTTAATCGATAATTCCTGCACAGTGTGGTCCGTGGATAGATAAATGCATAGGATGCTAGAATAACAGGGGTTGAAGAGGAGAGAGGACTGGTAGGCGGCAAAGCTTTTGGAAGAGATCATGCCTAAGCCGAGTCTTGAAGTATGAACACGAGTTAGCTGGACGCTGAAGCATCCAGTTCCTTAACGTGACAAACAAGACCCTTCACAATCTGTTGCTCTACTTTGCCAGCACACCCTTATGTCTTCTATATCTTTGTTTTTTAAATTAGGAGCAAGGACCCCTGGATCATTTAGTGTTACACATGGGATATGAGAATATACTGGATAAATGTGGTGCATCTTTCTTAAGCATCAGTTTTACCAGATGATAAATAATATAAAACATTGTTTTATATTAAAGCACAATATATTTGTGGACTTGAAGGCAAATTTTGCATTAATTTTTTTTCAAGATAAAACAGGGTACATAAATTCCAAGCTAATGACAAGTCATTTGTGGCTTGCCCTTAGACACCACCATCAGCCACCACCCCTTTCTTGTGGAAAAGTTTGAAATGCACTATCTGAATGCACCAGGAACTTTCAGGTCTCTGTGCCTTAGCATATGCTATTCCCTCATCCGGAGTGCTGTTCCTACTTTCTCCCTAGGTAAACTCTACTTATCCTTCAAAGCTAACTTAAGTGTCATCCATAAGAGGGGACAGTTAATTTAGCACAGTTAATTTTTTTGGACACCCACTTACATCTCTGCCTCCTTTCCTAATAGCGCCAGGCAGAGTTAGGACCACCTTCTTTTGTGTTCCCACCACACTTTACCCAGAGTTTCCATTACAGCACTGCTCACACTGTACAGCGAAGCTTACTGTCTGTTCCCTTATCCATTGCTGCTGCTGAACTGTAAGCTTCTCTAGGGAAGGGACTATTTTTAACTTTATTTTATTTATTTATTTATTTGTTTGTTTCCGGTACGCGGGCCTCTCACTGTTGTGGCCTCTCCCGTTGCGGAGCACAGGCTCCGGACGCGCAGGCTCAGTGGCCATGGCTCACGGGCCTAGCCGCTCCGCGGCATGTGGGATCTTCCCGGACCGGGGCACGAACCCTCGTCCCCTGCATCGGCAGGCGGACTCTCAACCACTGCGCCACCAGGGAAGCCCTAACATTATTTTTATGTCCTTAGTGACTGGCACTTGGTAGCCCCTCAATCAGTGTTTGTTGAATGTTGAGTTTATGGACCATCCCTTACTCTACATCCCTTCTGCTCTTACGTTAAGTAATATCTCCTTTCCTTCTCATCTTCAGGGAGTGATGTGTTCCACAAAAGCCTATTTTCCAGACAAGTGAAATTTACCTCCTAAAGTATCAAAATCTGCTTTTGGTGGGAATTTACTTTTTTTAAAGTTTTTACATGCTTCCTCTCTTAAGTAAAATATACTAAGCATAATGTGTTCCTGATGACTTATCCCTGAAAGCACCAGCTTTATGCTGGCTTGGAATTCATAACATCCTCTGGGGACACTGACGGGATAGGACTTTTTGCTTCCACACCAAATAACTCCATTCTCTTCTGGTTTGAGAGTTCTTGTGCTCACTTCTTGTGTTTTGGTCACCACTTCTTGGTGTCAGTGTGCTCGCTCTAACAGCACTGGCTTTTGCTCCTGTTGTCTGTGTTTTAATGGATATTAAAATCCCAAAACTAATATATGTTCATTGACACACAAACAGAAACACTTAAAGTCCAAGTCCTTCCTTGTTCCTGGCCCCCCACCGTCCCCCCCACATTCACACTCCCACTCTCTAGGCATAAGCACTGTTAGCAGTGTAATGTACATCCCTACAGGCCATTTTCTTTTAACATGTGTGTATACTTGTGTATATACAAACATCAAATCATATTCTGCACACTGTTCTATGACTGGCTTTTCTTCCCACTTGACAATATACAATAGGTATTTTGCATGTCAGTACATCCAAGTCTATCTCATTCTTTTTAATGGCTGCCCCCTTTTAATTTGACAGTCTTAATCAGCAGTGAATGGGAAAGCCAAATAATCAAGCTTATTAGAATTGTACCTAAGAAAGAGTAAATCGGCTCTGAGTGAAGGCTTGAGGAATTCTCCTAGGAGTAAAATGTGTTAACTTTAGTGCATAGTCTTTGTAATGTTTATCTTGGCTACTCTGGGACCCCTTTTGTTTATTTCCTGGTTCATTGTGTTTTGGATAGCTAAGGTTGCTGGATATATGACCTGTGAATTAGTGAGGTATTACATATTCGATTTTGCATTATATGATTATGCTGTGGTTTTGTGAGGGTTGTGCATTTAATTTTTAAATTTAGACTGTCTTTGTAGACAGGGATTATTTCTTCTAATCCTAAGTACTTGCATCATAGTGCAGACCATTGCATATGGTAGCAATTAGAACGTTTGGCTTGGTGATTGACATGGGGCTTCTTATCTATATCATCTACCTGTGAGATTGTGCACTGGATTTATGGGAACTCTATAAGCTCATCTGAGGAAGTATTTTACTACTAATGAACATTAAAGTACTGGCAGCATCTTGTCCTATAAATAATAAAATCCTTTTTAGGATTTATATAGAGTTTTCTGCCTTCATCTACTATAGTAAGTGACTAAATCCTGTTAATTCCACCTTTTAGATTTCACTGTAATGTGTCCCCTCTTCTCCATTCCCACTGCCCTAGTACCTTGGTTCAGACCCTATTATATCCCAACTGAATTACCTGTAATAGACTCCTTAATTGGTCTCCCTACCTCCAGTCAAAACTCCACACTGCTCACCCAGTAACTAGTGCTCTCTTTTTTTTGTACTTTTGCTCTTAGAATTGGCATTTTATTTTATTATTATTTTTTTAAATTTATTTTGGCTGCATTGGGTCTTTGCTGCTGTGCATGAGCTTTCTCTAGTTGCGGTGAGCGGGTGCTACTCTTCATTGCGGTGCGCGGGCTTCTCATTGTGGTGGCTTCTCTTGTTGTGGAGCACAGGCTCTACGTGCACGGGCTTCAGTAGTTGTGGCACGTGGGCTCAGTAGTTGTGGCTCATGGGCTCTAGAGCGCAGGCTCAGTAGTTGTGGCACACAGGCTTAGTTGCTCCGTGGCATGTGGGATCTTCCCGGACCAGGGCTCGAACCTGTGTCCCCTGCATTAGCAGGCAGATTCTTAACCACTGAACCGTCAGGGAAGTCCCTAGTGGTCTTTTTAACACAGAAATTCTATCAGGTCACACCCCTGGAAAACCCTCTAGGGGTTTCTCATCACCTGTAGAATAACGTCCACTTTCCTTAAATTAGTATACGTAACTTTTTTATGATTTGTCCCACTTCCCCTGATTTTCTCTTGCTACTCAATGCTCATACTTCAATTTCTAGGGAAATCAAGTGGCTTGTAGTTTCTCCAACACACCACACAAGAGAGTTCCCAATAAATGCTTGTTAATTGAATGAATGAAACACCTTATGTAGTTAGAGTGACCATTCAATATGCTTGGTTCAGAATGGTCCCTGTTTACCCCTTCCACCCCAGCATAATTATTAATAGTGCTTCTTTTCACTATCAAACTTATCTCAGGCCCAAAAATTACATGGTTACCCTAATGATAGCAGTCATCAAATTGTTTTCTAACTCTAGTCTCACCTACTAGATAAGGAGCCCTTTGGGGGCAGAAATTTTATTCATTTTACTTTTATATCCTCATTTATTCATTCAGCTAAGAGATTGACACTGTTAGATGCTGAGGTATAATACTGAATAAAGCAAACATGGTTCTTGCCTTCATGAAGCTTACAATCCAGCAGGAAAGAATAATATAGCAGGAAGAATAGTGCCTAATACATTAAATGCCACTGTATGAATGAATGACTCAACGTGGAGATAAAGACTTAGAGGTTCCTTAACAACCCTGATCTCATGAATTACAGAGACAGAAATAGTCGTAAGCATAGACCTCTAGGTTGATCAAATTAACTATTTACTTAGAGTTGCTAACTAAAAATTTTATATACAAACAATGCATACAACACATGTACACCTAAACATACATAATATTTAGATGCTACCTTAAAGTTAAATGTAAGAAAAAAGGGACCATGAAATAATAGCAAGAATGAGACTGTGAGGGCTCTATGTTTTTAGACGATTTGTAACCCCACGTGGTTCTTTGGAGGGCGGATTATCAGTATGTACTCCCCACCCCACCCCCCTTTTTTTTTGAGTTGAGAAATCTGTGATTTTAGAAATTGAGCCACAAAAAGGCGGGATTTCTTAAACCAGGATTAGATTTTGGTTGGGTTTCCCTTCCAGAGTTTGGAATACCTGCTACCCTAGAATGGTTAACCGTGTTCCCATGGGCAAGTTACAAAACCCTTTCAACCTCAGTTTCCTCTTCTATATATAAAATAGTGCTAATATTATCTCCAGAATTGATCGAAGGATAAACGGGATTATGTAAAGGCATTTAGTCCCGTAACCCAGCTTCTAGAAGGCACTCAGGGAATGTTAGTTCTCCATCCATTTCCCTTATTTATCTTTCTGTACGTGGTGAATTAAAGGATGGTATAAAATTATTTGAAAGGAAAGAACTGTAAATATAAACACCAATAACAATTTTTGTCTCAAAAATGCGTGCTGAACTAGGCCCTCTCCATCCCCTCTGCAAGTAACAGTTTTATTTATATTCATTTATTATCTTATTATTATAGGCAAAGACCCAGAGAAGCATTCCAGGAGCAAAGTGATAGGTAAGATTTTTCTGGGAAAAAGGCAGAGTTTATGAGGGAGCCAGGATTTGGGAGTCATTCAGCTGCAGTGGGTGTCAGTATTAAAGATACCCATTTACTCTTGGTCGCTTTTGGTTCAAGAGAGGAAGGACAGCAAACCACCTACTGAGATCTTTCAAGGGGCGTAAATGTGAACAAAACCAGGAGCTCTCTTCAGTTTCCACAGCGTCTCGAAACCTCAGGACTTTCGAGCTCTCTCGCAAAGGCCAGCAGGTCTGTGCTCCAGGAGTGTCCTGGCTCTGGACTCCATTTCCCAGAGTCCCTTAGTGCCCTAATGTATTCAGTGCTCAGAGTGCCTGTATGTGTGTGAGTGTGAATGTGCGTGTGTGTGTGCGCGCGCGTGTGTGTCTCCGAGTCCCTGGGAGAGTGGAGGCTCATTCACTGATTAGAGCCAGCGCTGAGAGGCAGCACTGCTCCTTCTCTTACACCAACCGAGTCTCTTGATCTGTACATGCAATCCCAGGCAGCTCGCGAACACAAACCCGGGGCCAGCCGCCTACTGCTGCTACTGCTGCTGCTGCTGCCGCTGCCGCCGCCGCCGCCGCCGCCGCCGCTGCCTCCGCCGGCTCTGCGCACCCGGGACTTTTCATGCACCACACTCACCGCCTCCTTCCCTCCGTGTCCTGAAAAGTGCGACCTTTCTCCCAAGGAATTTCCACGGCAAGTATGGAGACCAGAAAGGGGTGTGGATGCGTGTGCGTACATAAGAGGGGTGGGTGCGAAGGCAGCCGGCTGGCTCAGGAACCTGGCTAACTTTCCGGGTTCGTTTCCTAGGGATTCGGGCGGCTCCCCGCCCCCCCACCCCCCCGACAGGGGAAGGGGCTGGGATCTGGACTGGCGCGTCTCAGATCTTCGCGACGGTGCCTCCCGGCATCGGTGCCCTGCGCACTCCATGCGCTGCTTCAGTCAAACTTTCCGTCTTGAGTTTTCCTTAATGTGTTTTATTTGGGGGGTGCGAGGGGGAGGGACCACACGCGGGAACTGGACAAGTAGGAAGGGTGAGGGGGCAGGGGCGGCGAGGGAAGGGAGCGGGACTCCTTTTCTCCATCTTTTAATAAGCCACATTCCCACTTTGTTTGGGTCGAACGCTAGAATGCCCTCTTGCCCGGCTCCCCAGTGGATCCCGCGGTGATTTCCGGCGGGGCCCGGGCCGGGTGGTACTCAGCGGGGAGCCCGAGGCTGCTGGCGGGATGGGGAAGGGGCGATCCGAATGAGAAAGGACCTCGACCGCCCCCACACAACACATGGCCTGCCCAGTGGGGTACCCGGGGAGAGGCTGGAAACCTGGGGCCTCCGGGGGCTCGGCTTACTTTCCTGGAGGGGGCGGGGGTGAAGGGCGTGGAGGAGGTGGAGGTGGGGGTGGGGGAAGCCCCCGCGGGCAGGAAGGAGGCAGGTGCTGGCCCAGAGGTGGACCGCTCGAAATGCGGCGGGTAAACTCCCTGCTCCGCTCGGCCCGCGGGCCTGGTCTCAGAGCAGCCCGACCCGTGAGGGGTCTCCCGGGATTTTCGGGGCCGGGACTCTCTCTCCCAGCGGTTCCACCGAGCGGGGCGGGAGGACCGCCGTACAGACAGCGGCGCGGGGCTCTTTTTGTAGTTTTATTTTTATCTTAGACCTGCCTTAAACTGAGTAACAATTTCTCTTCTTCCGACTTGAGAACAAAACTTTTCAGCGAGCACGCCGGGCGCTTCAGTCCTGCGGCCACCGCAGCCGCGCTCGTCAGCCCGGGCGGAGCGACCTTCTCCGCCCGGAGCCAGGCCCGCCACCTCGCTCCCGAGCCTCTGGTCGCCCCTCTCCCCAACCTCGAGATTTTCAGGGCTCCGCCTGAGCGTTTCGCCTTTGTGCTTTGTAAGGGAGAGCCTTTTCTTCTAGGGCACGACAAACTTGGGCAGAGAGCTTCCGTGTGGCCCCCCGGGCGAGGCCGCCCACGGTGGTGAGGCCATCCGAGGGGATGCCCGGTCTGTCCTCCGCTCCAGGAGCCCCTCCAAGAGCTCGAGGTCCGGGTGGACCCCGGCCGGCCCGGCGCGCGGGAGCCCAGAAGTAGCGGGGACTCGGGCTACCCGAAGGCAGGGGGAGAGCTCTAGCTTCCCGATCAGAACGCGCTCTCTCGAGCCCGGCAGCGGCTCCAGCGGAGGGCCAGAGCCCGGGCCCCGAGCCGGGCGCGCGTCGCACCGGGGGGGTGTATGGGGCGGGGGCTCTCGGTTTGGGGCTCAATCCTGCCGGGCCGGGCCGGGCCGGCAGTCTGGGGTCTCTGGCCCGCGCCGCCTTCCGCCCTGGAGCAGCTCAGAGGGAAGAATCGGGCACTCTCTGCCCACGATGCCCACCAGCCACGTCTCGCCTCTCGCCTCCGCACCAGACTCGGCTTGAGGGGCAAAGGGGAAGGAAAGGAAAAATAAAGAGAAAAAAGGGGCCGGCCGGGAGGAAGCGGCGAGTCAGGCAGGAGGGAACAGAGCGGTCAGGGGTGCCGGCCTCCTCCTCTGCCCGTCTCGGGGGTTCTTCCCGCAGATGGAAAATGAGCCGAGGTAGGAAAGGCAGAAAAAGCGTCGAGGAAAAGCGATGAGGGCGTCTTCCATGCCGATCTCTACCGGCTCGCGGAAACCCAGCGAAAGTGGCGTCAATTCTCTCGCCGTACTCCGGGGCGAGTGGGGGAAGGCCGAGGACAGGGCGGCGCCGCGCCGCCGGTGACAGACGGGGCCGGGCGCCGAGCGAGCGGGGACCACACACCTGTTCTGCGAGTCGCGTCGTGTGCGGCGGCCGAGCGGCCGCGGCGCGAGAGGCAGAGCCCTCCCTCCCGCACTCCAGGCCCGCTGTCCGAGAAACGGGAGGGCCCGGCTCCCCTGCGCCGGCCCGCCTGTGCAGGAGCCCCGCAATCCAGGAGCCTGGTGGCTGCCCGCCGAAGCAGTGGCGCGCGGCGACAGGACCCGGGTGACCTGCGGGGCGGGGCTGTGCAGGGGCACGAGGTCCTTGGACTTTGATCGAAGGCAGCTTCCTCCGAGCTCCTGCCCCGTAGGTCATACCCGGCCGCGGACGAGGGCCCGTCGCACTTAGCGGTTCTTGCCTGGCTGGAGCCCCGGTTCCCCAAAGTTACAAACAGATGTTTCGTGCGGAGGTTGTTGGAACCTAAAGTATTGTTTGTGCAAAGGCAACCGAGAGCTGGAGGGAGAGGTCAGGCCGAGGAGTGGTGGGCTCGGGTCTGCGTTGGCCCTAAGTTTATGCAGGTTTCGTCTTCACTTCTTCTTCCTCCGTTTTCCCTAAAAGAGTTGGGTTTTCCCGGTTTGAAGACTTAGAGGCTGAACTGTGCACCCGCTCGCTGAGCGGCAGCCCCGCGGCCCCGCACTCTCGGACAGGCCGGGTGGTCTTGGCTTCCCACCCGCTGGCCAAGCCGGGCCTGAGTCGGGGCCCAAACTTGGGACAGATACCAGGCCAAGTGTGAATCGCAGGCGTTGGCCCCAGCCATGGAACCGTGTTAGCCTTCTGCTTCCTGAGCTCGTGCATATGGTGGTAAAATTTCTGTTAGAGCGGTATTTCCAAATACCCCCGGGCATTTGGCGTTCGGGAATTCTCTTCAAGCGAAGAAGTCTGTGAACTTAAAAAAAAAAAAAAAAAAAAAAAACTTCCCTGAGTTCTTCACAACCCTCCACCACCCTGGCCCCATTTCCCACTGTTCTTTGCTTTTTAAGATGCCTGTTAATTTTTTAAAGTTTATTTATGCAAAGGAAAAATATCGTTTAACTTGTTCTATTATTTTAATTCTTTGCTTTAGGAAATGGTTCAGAGACCACAGAAATGTCACCTGTTGTAATAAGCAGAGGGGGGTTGTGTGTGCGTTTTAATTACCAGCAGAGTCGTAGTTTGGTGGGCGTTCAGAGCTCGGGCTCCGGGAAAGAGGCTTTTGCAGCTTTCTTTGTGGCAGTCATTTGCAAGTGGGTTTGGCTCAGGGCAGCAGAAGCAGCCGCAGCTCCTCTTCCTTTTACGCCGATCCCCGGCGCGGGTCAGGAAAGACCCTGGACAGGGATGGTCAGAGGCTGGGGTGGGAGATTGCCCGCTCTCTGAGACTTTCTCTCTGGCTTTCGATTTTTCAATGGGAAAGTGGCTAGTTCGCGCCGGAGAGCGAGGAGCGCTGCGCATCAGCCCAGTTTCAGACATGTTCACGTTCCAAACGCCAGCTTCTTCGTTTCATTTGTCTTGGTTCTGGCATGTTTAACCACGCAATTAGTGATCTCACTAATTATTCAGTTAGCTGGCGTTTTGTAATCACTTTAAACCAGGGTCGGCTGTGTGATTTAGCAAACTGCCACACATACAGCCCTGAACCAAACCGATCACGTCAAGGATTTGAAATTTTAAAAACTCAATATTTGTTGGTCCCTCCGTCCAACCTCACTGCCTGCCAGACAATTTATTTAGCTTCGTGGATTGATCCCTCCTCCTTATTTAGTTAATTCAACAAAGACTTTTTGCAATCTGTTTGGAGTTTGTCTGATGCCGTGGAAAAGTAGCTGATGATTTATTTGGTTGCTTTTCGATTTCTGTCTTCAGCCCTTCTTTCTCCTCCTTTCAGCGGGGATGTCAGCTGTTATTACTTCCTATTGATCCCTTTGCAAAGTGAGAAGTGAACTAAAATTAATGTCAATTCCACTGCTCAGATCAATAGCTGGAGTTATTTTAATCTGGATTTGCACGAAGTGCTAAATTAAAAAAAATCAGCATAGAGGCAGAAAAGTAACAGTTACTTACTTTCCCTTTGGCCGGTTCTTTACAGTCACCCAAATGCTCCATCAAGCTGATTATCTTACAATCCATATTTTTTTAATTAAGAGGGTCAGTTTTCTTATTTGGGGTTCTGTGTTTAAACCCATGACATTTTGACATTGGGAGTGTATTAACTATAGATTTTCATAATGACTGTGGTCTGCTGAAGCCTCATCTATACAAGTTGTTCATGTGAGGAGGGGGTAAGAAAGAAAAGGGAAAAGAAAAAAAGCACTCCCCCTTCCCCCACAGAGACCAACGCCCACACAGTGGAGTAAAAGAGATGTGGCCTGGGAAAATATTGTTGATTTATTTTCAGTATAATGAAGTTTCAAATGAATAACCAGGTTTGAGTGATTCACTGTGTTCTGTTGGAGTGTCCAGTGCTGTTGCCAGATTACTAATTTATTAAACTCATTTAAGATAATGAGGTGACCCAGGAAGTAAAAATAAAAAGCAAATCCTCTGGGTGATGGTTATTTTGGGGGGGGAAACATCCTTCTCCTCACCCCTAGTGTATTATGTTTGCCCTTTTCTCCAGCTTGCCTCATATAGTATTGCTTGTTTGACAGACAAGTAGTTTGTTATTTCTGTTGTGAGGAGCTGCTTAGAACCCTTGGAACAGCCCTGGACCCACTTTCGGAGCATCCATGTTGTATGACCATTAATCTGACTTGAAAACAGCCAAGAATAGGATGCCCAGACTTGTCAGGCTAACTGGCTGTCCTTGGCAGATCATTCCCTGCACTGCTATAACTTGACAGGAAAGTTATTTAAAATTTGGGAGAGAGAAAAATCCGTTAATGTGAGATACATAATCTGGTAATTTAGCAATGATGTCTATAAGGAAAGATGCCAAATGAGGAAACAGTCTGATGGTGTGCACTCATCTTCCCAATTAATAACAGTCATTGACATGTTTGATACAGGATGGGAGAAGGAAATACTCTCTATGCACTGCATTAAGCCGGGAGGATTCATCTACTGCTTAACTGAGGTCACTCTGTTTGAGGGAATATCAGAGATACTCCTTTATCTAGGTGTTTTTTTTTTAAGGGAGGGGGTAAATTTATTTGAGACATGACTCTCAATTTAGAGGTTGTGATTTGTAGCAGATGGTGCTTTTTGGTTACACTTTAAGTTTCATTAAGTTTTTATTTAGTGTACATTCTTGAAGCTAATAAGTCCTAGTATTCATCTTTTGTTATCCTGACTTTCATACACAGCCCTTCTCCCACCCCCTACTCAAAATAAATTTTTTTTTCAAAATAAATTTTGAAACAGAATCAGTGGCTATGAAAATGTACAACCTAAATTTAAAAGGGAAATTGAAAGAAGTCTTTCTGAACTACAATTTGTTCCAGGGGTCTTTAGCGGACATCAACTCTGACTGGGCCAGTAAGCAGAGGAAAGTAAGTCAGAAATTTTGTTAACATTTTGCTCTAAATGTCAATAGCAAATTCAAGGCAGTTTACAAATCTACTTAAGAGTGAGTGCATTAGTAACTAAAATTACCAATCAGTTCTTTGCTGCCCCTGGAAGACAGATGCTTCCAGAGAACATATGCCAAAGGCACCCGTTATGTTTCTAAATATTGCCAGAGACGCCAGGCACTTTATTGATGAAGGTTTTGTTCCTTCTCAGAAAAGAGAAAGCCTATATGATTAGGGAGGGGTGTGGATCAAAAATAATGCTGCTGTTGTTTCTTCACATAGTACTTCTTTCTGGAAACAGTCTTAGATGATACATGAAGATGTGTGTTTATGTATGAGCCAATGTGTGTGATTTATCCACATGTACAATTTGTACCAACTAACACATGGAGGTGTTCATGATCTAGATGTGCTCGACTTAGGGATTTTTCAGTCTCAGGGCATTGTTAGGGAAGATGAAGAGAGGATGCGGATGCAGGGGGTCATATGAGTAGAACCTGGTCTCTGTTTGAACACCGGGCCTGCCATGAGCAGTGTATGCAGGTGCAGGCCCTTTAAAATATAGACCCCACCTAATCTACTGGGTGACTTGGCCTTCCAAAGCTCATTTGCTCAGGGAATATTGTATTTGGAGGTTTTATTTTTTTTTTCCTTTGCTGGGCTCAGGCGCATTTCACCCGGAACGTGTAGGGACCAAAGTCGGCTACGCGTACATCACAGTAAGTTGTCTATTGATTTTCCTGAATGAAAATGGTCTGATGCTGCTGCCCACTGGCTCCTAAAGCCTGTGGTGTCTCTTGCCCCAGCATCTGTAAGCCAGAAGGATGGTGTTTTGATCACTTGGGGTTTCCCTTTTCTTTCCTCCCCCTGACCTTCCTCCCCCCTCTTTCTTTCTCTTTGCTGTTTCCGCAGGTCTTAGAAGGGGATGATTCCCCAGTAATATTCCCTGCCCTGATCCCAGGTGCCACGCCCTCCCAGGGAAGACTGCTTCTTGTGTGACGTCGGCCATAGAAAGAGACTCCGATGGACTTACACCGGGCAGCCTTCAAGATGGAGAACTCATCCTACCTCCCCAACCCGCTGGCATCCCCAGCACTAATGGTCCTGGCGTCCACGGCTGAGGCTAGCCGTGATGCTTCCATCCCTTGTCAGCAGCCACGACCCTTCGGTGTACCTGTCTCGGTAGACAAGGACGTGCATATTCCATTCACCAATGGTTCCTACACCTTTGCCTCTATGTACCATCGGCAAGGTGGGGTGCCGGGCACTTTTGCCAATCGTGATTTTCCCCCTTCTTTACTACACCTCCACCCTCAGTTCGCTCCCCCAAATCTAGATTGCACCCCAATCAGTATGCTGAATCACAGTGGAGTGGGGGCCTTCCGTCCCTTCGCTTCCACTGAGGACCGGGAGAGTTATCAGTCAGCCTTTACGCCGGCCAAGCGACTTAAAAACTGCCATGACACAGAGTCTCCCCACTTGCGCTTCTCAGATGCAGATGGCAAGGAATATGACTTTGGGACACAGCTGCCATCTAGCTCCCCCGGTTCACTTAAGGTTGACGACACTGGGAAGAAGATTTTTGCTGTCTCTGGCCTCATTTCGGATCGGGAAGCCTCATCTAGCCCAGAGGATCGGAATGACAGATGTAAGTACTTTGGTGCAGCCCTCCCCTAACCCCAGTAAGCCCTGCCTTACAATAGGATTCAACAGGTCGGTGGCATTTTTCATGCTCCTAGTAATGGGAAGGGCCGACTCCCTCCCATTCAGTAGCTGTGGAGCGCTGACATTTACTTGTCTCTTGTCAATGAGCATTGATAGTTCTTGTAGGAAATGTTTTTCTGAAGGTAGCCAGAGGCACACTGGCCTGCACTGCCCTTCCCTCCAGGGCACCATTGTCTTATTCTCTGGGGACTCTGGAGTGGAGGGGGTGCTGTATATGGACCGGAGTGAATGTCATTTCATTAGGAAGTGTAGGTTCCTAGGGAATTTGGGGGGCTCGAAGAAACCGTCCATCCCTCCTCTCTTTGCTATCCTCATTATGTTTCTCTGATCTCGGTATTATTTTTTTAGTTTTTCCATTGTATCACATCCAGCAGACTCCACGTGATTTTATTTTTCACAACTCTCAGCCCTACTCCAAATCAGGCTATTTTTCAGAGAAGGACAAAGGTGTCGTCAATCACCATAAAGCATTTCAAACAGCTGTGTTTTCCTTGCAATCGCAAGGCTAGAAAGTCGACTTCTCTTGGGATTTAACAGGTTTTCTGGGTGCTTATCCTGGGGCTCCCTTTTAGGACTAGACACAGCTGGCCTGTGTGGCGGCTCCATATTTGATGCTCACAACTATTATTAATTTCTGCTTAGGGAACAGCTCTGTCATGTTCTCCAAGTGCCTTGCTGGGCTCCGGCTACACTCACTAACAGTTGGGGCTAAACCTTTACTTGGAACTTGTAGAGTAGGAGCGTTGAACCCTGCCATCTTCACCTCTAATATAATCAGAAAATAATTGTGTTTTGAAGCTTTTGGACTATGGGTAGACCCCACAGAGCAGTTTTCTTCAAGCCTGGTGAGAATTTATGAACTGAGGGTGTTTTTCCACCCGATCCTTTGTTCTAAGATTTGCTTCATTTTATTTTCTTAAGAAAACTACATCTGAGGTTTGCTTTCCCCTCTTCCCTATTTTTTGTGCTCCCGTCCTCTCTATAACCACCACCACGAATGTCATTTTTTTCTCTTCTCTTTATGGTGCCGAGGAGAGTAATAGAGACATTGCAGCTCTCTCCCCTGTCGGCACTGCTTCCTCAGGCTGTCTCCTTGAATTAGGCACTGTGTTAACTTTCCTGCGCTAAAAGGCATCTGCCTAAACCCAGCGTACCTTTTCAATAAAAGTCATCATAAAATCAACCTGCCTTGTAAATCCATCGCTCTTTGGTTTTGAAATATGTTGCGAGTGTGTCTTTTATGTCAGCGTCTGTAAGCCCAAGACCTCTCCACTTAAGGGAGAAGGCTGCTATCTGAGAGCACAACTGCCCATGTTCTCTCTCTCTCTCTTTTGCTTTAGCTCCTATTCCACCTTTTCCCTTTCTGTACAGCTGATGTGTGAGTGAGTGTGTGTGTGTGTGTGTGTGTGTGTGTGTGTGTGTGTGTGTGTGTGTGTGTGTGTGTGCTGATCCTGCTTTGGGAATATACTTGCTGAACACAGATTGGCATTGTATCGGTCTGTTTTAGTTTAGTGTAGTTTAGTTTTCATTTGTCGAAGTGCAAGTGATAAAGGCAAGCTCTAACCTGACCTCTGGCCAAAACTGTCCTGGGTTCGGGTGTGACAGATTCTGCTTTTTTCTCCAAACACAAGTTGAATATGAAATCCTCTTAAAACTAACATGCCACAGAGTAACACCTGGAGATCAAGATTCCTTTCTTCTCTCCTAACAAATCCAGCTTGTCTCCATTTTTCCATTTTTTAGCCCAAACCTGTCTCAGACCCCCAGAGCAGGAGGAAGCTTGTTAGTCAGGTCAGCACTCATAGATATGGATATCCATTCCCCTCTGAGTGTCAAAGCCATAACTCTTCCGTTTGCCTGGTTTGCATTGTGTAGGGGTGCCATCCCCCATGGAGATGGATCCCTCACACAGGAATACGCCTGGGTGGAGAAAAATTAAATGAGTCTGTCTCCCAAAGTGAAATGGAATTCTGACCTTGAAATTAATGAGATTCTGATCAGAAGGGTGGGGAAACTTCTTTATTTCAAACTGTAGTGTTGTATAAATTGGAGCCCTTTCCCCTTTTATTTGTTTAAAATATCCTTTCTTTAATGAGTATTTTGTGTTCTCCTTTTTCTCTTACACAAACGTTAGACCTGTAGGCGTGTCTGTGAGTGTAGACTGTCCACTCACATTATTATCTAGAGTTGCATTTGTGACTGATCTTAAATGAGAAATAAAGGTACAAAGTGAATAGGAGACTGTTACCCTGTGATAACCCTGGATTTGTGCTTCTTTCTCCTTTCCTTCCCTTGGGTGGGGTAGCAGCCTTCACAGGGTTGTACTGGGGAGCATTTTTGCTTTTGATTTTGAGTATTTGGAAGGCTGGGGAAACATTTTTCTGTAAGGAAGGGTCGAAGAGGCACCATGACAAAGTCTGCTGCAGCTTTCTTGGCTCCTGTCATATGCCGACGTGTGTCAGAATATTTATGGTCTGTTTTATGTAAATACATATTTAAGGGCCGTTAGAAGGCCTGATTATTCCCACTAGATGCCTTTCAGGTCCTCCCTACAGAACCGTTTTGAAATAAGTAATATTTCTCAGATAATCGAGTGACAGTATACAAGACTGCTTCCAAGGGGAGAGCTTGAGGGGCAGATGGGGCAGTGAGGGGGTGGGGAGGCAAGAAGAGAGAGGATAGAAAGTGTTCAAAAGAGCAAAGTGATAGGATACAGTGGCTATTGCCCAGATTGCCAGAAATTAACCGTGTATATTTTAGGTTTTGTAATTCTTAAAATTTAGAGTTAATCTTAGATATGGTTGACTGATTTTTCAGTTCTCTTCATATAAATAAAATTTTTTTCATAAAATGTAAAAAAAGTTTTAATTAAATACAACAGTAAAACTCCTAAATAAGCATGTAGCTTTAGGGGTTTGCTGCGGGGTGGGATGAGTATGGGTGTGTGTGTCCCTTACTTAGAGTAGCAGTTTTATGACTGAGTTCTAAGTCAATGAAAAAAATCAGTTTTACAGTGGAAACACTGACAGTTTTTACTCTCGCAGCCTCCCCCTGCTCACACTGCATCCATATGCAGATATGTCCACATCTGAGAGCATTTGAAAGAGGGGCCTGCAGACATGGTGTAATGCCCACGTGTTCTTTCCTTAAATCTGGGTACTGATAGGCAGGGTTTCTTTTGTGATTAAATATGCATTTTTGTAGAAAGAAATGTAGCTATTTGGGTGAAGTATTGTCTCTCCTAGTAGATGATTCCAGTTTGCTTGCCTCTTCATCTACCTGGCATCACAGGTGATTCCTGAGGTAGGTGTTGGGCTCTATGGAAAAAAGAAGCCTTTACTCAACAGGACTGACTTATGTGCCCTGGAAAAAGGGAGAAGTATTTTGTGAGAAGCCATTCGTGGAGGATGCATGATTCCCCAGGAAGGGGACTGAGGTAACTCCTGTTTATTGTCATGCCCTGAACCCGTCTCCAAGGCTCCTTGTCCAGGGAAATGAGGTGAAAATTTATGGACCAATTATGAATAGTCCACGTGTGTCTTACATATGAAGTGTCTACAGATATGTTTCCCAGGGCTTTTAAAATAAACATTTCCTCATTAAGGAAACTTTACAACAAAAGGGAAAATAAGTATTCTCTGCTGCCTTGTGCTAGAATCTATACATTTATTACCCCCTTAGCACTCTGGCTCTTATCATGTGCATTTCCTGATTGTTCTCTGTAGACCACTCCTGTGCCCAATTCCTGTCTGGGTGACACAGCAATTGGAGTTGGCTAGGATGCATGCTCAGCCTGAGGGCTGAGGGGGATCAGAACTGCCCTTGGGAAGTAATGACGGGCCCTGCCTTCTGGCTCACCTCAGAGATGGGCACTGGGCACTGACCCCAAGTGGCCCTCTTTCTTTGCCCTTCCCTGTGGTCAGGCAGATTCACAGGTAGGCAGGGAACCCTGTGGCTCACAGCAGTTCCCAGATGTTCTGCTTTGCTCTCATCTTTGATATATTCGAAGTTATTCAAATTTGAAAAGCCCTGAGTAGGAGAGACGGTATTTTGACTCTGAGATGTGTCTTTACAATGGCACGTATCCTTGAAGACCCTAGGAATCAAATCAGCTGAGCCCACATAGGCCCAGGGCAGCCTGGAATGAGCAGGGCTGGCCACATCATGGGGGTGGTGTTAGGGGGGCTACTTCCCAAGGGCTCTGGGACTACCCAGGACTACCTCTGGGTAGGGACCTTGATCTGGGCCTTTAGGAGAATTGCTCTTGCTGGGAAGAATGTTTGGGGCCTTTCTCAGGTCACCAGGCTCAACTTCTGGATTGTAGCTGGAGCAGATGACCACTCTGAAAGGGTGCAGAAATCACCAGAAAGATAGGTCAGATGGTGCCCTCTGTACTGATTGCCCAGACCTAGCCCGGTTGTCGGCTCAGCTGCTCCTGGGGTTCTCGTGGAGTCCCTTTTCCCTCCCCATCTGGGGTGGGTGAGGGAGGAGGGGGCGAGAACTCCTGTGATGTGTGTGGTTGTTTCTGGTTGTTCACTCCCAACACAGTCATGGAGACTCCTTTTCATGCTGCTGGGTTTAATTGTCTTGTTGGGATAAAGAAATGTTTGCACAGCTAAAGTGGGGCCGGGCTGGACGGGAGCAGTCCCTGATGGCTGCAGAGCCATCTGGCCTGGCTTGGCTTGGCTCGGCGCGCCGCTGGCCCGCCCGGCGGCTGGGCTCGCTCCCGCTCCCGCTCCCGCTCTTCCCCTGCCTTCGCTCCACGCGGCGCCGCTCTGGTCGGCGGCTGCCTCCTCGCACGGCCGGAATGCCTAATCACCATGGTGAGAAAACGGACACCGCAGCCGTCCTCCCTCCTTGCCTCGCGCCCTCCCTCCCATCAATTGTCATGCAGAAGTGATCCGGGCTGCCGTTTCCTCGCGGCCGCCAGCCAGCCCCTCGCCGCTCCCGGCAGAAGGGTGGCTAGTAATTGATCGTTTGGGGGAGGGGGCGCGGAGAGGCGCGAGGCCGGCGAGGGGGGAGGAAGGACCACAGAGTGGGCCCCGTTGGCTCACTTGAAAAGGACCCCCAGCCTCCGCCACGGAGATGGCGTTCAAGTGGTTTCAGAAATGTTGGTGACCTCGCCGTCGCTCGGCCGGACTCGGAGGCTGCGGGAGAACGCCGGGCGCTACCCCGGGGCCGGGCGAGCACCGCGCCGCCGCCGCCGCCCGCGGCCGGAACCCGAGGGCTGCCTGGTCCCCCACCCCCGCCCCGCCCTCCACGCCCAGCGCCCCCAGGTCGCACTGAGAACCGAGCCCTGGGCCGGTTTCCTGTACGTCGTCCGAGCCGCAGAGAGATGGGGTCGGGGTGAAGGGGTGGGAGGGGTTGTGGCCGAGGAGGGGCGCGCCCACGCGGAGGTCGGGGCGATCGGGGTACCCGGAGGGAGGTGCAGATGGGCGGGTAGCGGAGTGAAGAGGCTAGGGGACACTGAGCGGGGAGGGGGCTTGGGGGGCGAGGCTGGGGGGAGGCGGGAGTGAGAGGAGGGAGCGCGGAGGGCGCCGGGGCGCGTCGAGCCGGGGGCATGGACGTGTGCACGCGCGCATCTGGATCTGGCGTCGCCACCGGCATCCGAGGACTTTGAGGTTTCTCACGTAGGTTCGAAATGTTTTCCCCGTCCGTCTTGCTTTTCAAGTCCGGGGAATGTTTCCCGAGTCCCGGGGTTCGTGAATCGGCAGGATGGTTGGTATTCGGGCGAGGAGAGTCGCGGTCACCTCTGACCGTCTGAGGCTCGCAGCCAGCACAGCGGGGCTCGTTAATGTCTGGGCAATTTCTGGAACTCTTCCCACGGGAAGTTTTCCGGGGCTGCCTTCCGGTCAGTGGCCCCAGGTTGATTATTTGGTGGACCTTTTTTGTTTGAAAACAAAAAACACACATTGTATCCAAATAACAAAAGTTGCTTTCCCTCCCCACCCCTTTTCCTCATTAGGCAGGGAAGAGGAAACTAAAAAATAGAATTATATTTTTATATTGGTTTTTCTTATTTTTAACCCTTATTAACTACACCCATCTGGTTAATAAATATTGGCACACTTTGAAATAGAGTCTTTGTAAATACTCGGGATTTGGAGTGACAATACACTTAATAGAGTTCTATTTTTATGATGGATTTTCATATTTTTAACTCTTTAACACATCCCTCTGGTCAAAAAATATCAGAACACATGTTGGAATATACTCTTTATAAATACTTGAGATTCGGAGTGATGTTACATTTTATTGTAAAACCCACACGATTTTAACACCAAGATAACAATAATTTTTGCATTTAAATATTCTCTTCACACAGTTCCGCAACATTTCCCAGTGCCGTTTTACCCGTCCTAAAGAGAGATGAGCTGGAGACCTAAGGATGACCTATTGCTACATAGCAACTAAAATGCCTTAAAATTTTTTTAAAATGCCACTTAAGTTGTGGCATTTGTGGTTGAAAAGAGTGTGTTTTTATCCTTTGGAAGCTCAAAGTGTGTGCTACAGAGTAGAAATTTCTTATATATCTCTTTCTTTGGGGCAAGGAGGAGAATTTTCTGCAAAAGAACTTTCACCTACTTAGTAACTCTGTTGTGCCTTTTCCAAGAAGAGATCCTGAGTTGGGGCTATGGGTTTAGGCCTGGAGAAATGAGAGGCTGTAGTATGAATCAGTCAACCTGGTAGATGCTAAGCAAACAGGAGTAAATCATGCCCTTCCAGCCTTACCCAATGGATCAGACTTTTCTATTATCTCAATCACATTTTAGTTTCAGTGTTAAAAAAATTTTTAGCACTAAATCAGTACCAATCACAGCAAAGCGTTCAATAAGTGTTAGTTGAGTATTGAATAAATTGATGGTAGTGATTATAATCTAATTTTTACTTTAAGTTTTCATCAATTTGCCACTCTTCAGCCTTGCACTGGATAGTATCCATAAAACTGTGCTATCCCAAAGGTGTAGTGGTTTGAGGAAAGAAAGGAATAATTTATATACCTTAAGTTTTGATGAGGAGGGAGTTTTTTAAGAGATGTGCAATTACCTTTCTCAAATACAGATTTATTGTGTTATTTTGGTTAAAAAACTTTCATAACTTAAAAAATAATTTAAAATTTGCTTTTCTCTCCTAACTCTCTAGAAACCTAAGATTGGAGTCTATCCCCTACCCAAGTGTTTTCCCACAGCATTACATCACCTATCATGGAGTCTACAAAAATAGATCTTCTTTGGGTGTGTGTTTTAGGAAAAAAAGTTTCTACCTAGATCCTGGTTGCAGCTGGAACCAGACAAGTGATGTGGGAGTTTTGTAGACACATACAACCATCTGGCAATTCAGATATTTGACTGGCAATTTTCTCTGTGGAATGTGTTCTGAGTGAAGATGACCTAGAGGAAATGAAAGTTGTGTTTCTGGGGGGAGACGTGGTGCTGCATCCAGTACATTCTGTTCAGCAGACACGGAGCTTTAGGAAAGTCTAGAGCTGCATGGGTGAAGAAGGAACCTCTTGGTACAGTCTCATGAGAAATCAAGCCCGGTAAGCCTTAGTGTGACTCACCAGATGAGGGTTGTCTTTTTCCACTGAAATTCATTTGCAGGCTGAGACTTACGGCTTCGCATCCATCTTAGAGCAGCAGACAGTCAGAAAGCTGTAGGGAGGGGGCAAGGGCCAGCCCTGGAGAGACCTTTGCTTTATTTTCAGGTATATGATTTCCATTTAGGTGCTAGCTGATCCTATATCGCTCTCACTTGACCTTGCTTTTCAGAGTTTGATGTACACTGAGTCAGAATGGCCTAGCATAATAAATACCCATTAGAGGGATAAATACTGTATTTGCCCCTTTGAGCCTCAACCTGAAGGTGTTTCACATCAAAGGTGGGGAGGCAATATAACATAGTGGCTATGAGTTCAGCCTCTGGAGTAAAATCATGACCCTTTAGCTTACTTGCTCTGTGACCTTGGGCAAATTGCTTAACCTCTCTGGGCCTCAATACTCTCATCTGTAAAGTGGGAATTACACAACCTAAGAGGGTTGTTGTGAAGGACTGAATGAGATTAAGCACACTGATAATGCTTAGAACAATTCCTCACACATACTAAGTGTGCAATACATAATGACTATTACTATTTTCAAGGACAATCTGGTGGTATAATCTTCCTTGTTAGAAGCACTGATGTAGACAAACACAGGGTCATTACTGACTAGCATGTATGTAGGATCCTTTCACGCACTCATGCCTTATGGCGATGTGGAAGAGGGAGGGAGAAAGGCTCAGAGCCCTTTTCTGTGATAGCAGCTGCTTCACCTCCCTGCATTATTATCCATCCACCAGGATTAGCCCTGGTGGCCCTCTGACCTCTTTCTTCCTTCATTTTATAAAGAAGCAAGGTAATATTATAGTTAAAGAAACTGAGTCTCTGAGTCAGGAAGGGACTTGACTAGGATTAGATATCTAGGCAGTGGCCCAGGTTAGAGAATCTGAATCTCATATTTTCTTATTCTGGAATTTTGTTTTATCCGATATTATTAGAAATAAATGGGCCATTAGAATTTGTGTGTGTTAAAAATTTGGGCCATATAAAATAGGATTTGCTTTAATGGTATTTGACTAGTATTAGAATTCAGAGTCCCAGAGTTTCTAGTATGTCCTCAGATTTTAAGTTATACAGTCACTTTTCCCCTCTTGCCTATGTGAGAGAAATCTGTGAACCTTCCCCCATCTGTGTGTGTCACAGTCCCACAGCATGATGGATTGTCTCTGCTTGGGGGAGGCTTAGGAAGGGGCTTGAAGAGGCCTTGTAGGTCAGGAGAGAAATACAGCAGCAGGACTGAGCCCGGGGGGGCAGGGGGCTGCTGGGGAGAGATTAGCAGGGGAAGGGGAGGGCAGGGTTGGGCGGGGATAGGCCTCTTCCATAGTGTCTGTGTGCATTCTCCTAGGAGTAAAAGAGGGCTGTCCATTACCCTGAGCGCACAAATAAACTCAGTGTTTTTCTCTTTGTAGAAAGAAAGCCCCAGGGGGCTTGGGAACACCAGAGAATGACTGTACATCAGTAGGAGAGGTGGGGAGTAGGAGGATGGGAGTGGGAAAGACTGACCCTCTGCCTGAGGACCTTGGATTTGAGTCTGTTATTTAAATATAGGTTTCTCTTCACATATATACATAGCAGAAATAGCCATTGGAGGCCAGTTGTCTGATACTTCAATCCTCATCCGTTCCTTCATGGCTCCATTTAAGAGAAGGGGTTCAAGTCGCTCTGGGGGGCAAAATGTCTCTGTAGATCATAGAGCACCTACTCCTCTCTCCCAGTCCCCAGTCCTTCCCACACACAGACACAGAAACGTATGGGATGTAGGAAGGGAAACAATGAACATTCTTAATTTTGAGTTTTTAAAGAAGGGTGGAAAGTCTGGGATTTAGGCCCAAATGCCACAGTCATAGGAAGGAACTCTAGGAAAGAGTTGGGTCTGAGAGGTAGATAGGGAGGTAAAGGCAGCAGCGCATGCGAGGGTAAGTAATCAGCAGGACTGCAGTTAGGGCCTAGGCTTCAGCTTCCTTCCTGAGCAGTAAAATTAAAAAAAAAAAAAAAAAAAAAAAATCCTTAGAACAACAAAAGTCTGGACGCATGGGCTTCCTTCCTGACAGGCCAACCTGGTGGGGCTTCATTCAGCCTGAGCAGCAGTCAAGGCTGATTTACGGGTAAGAGGTCCCAGACAGACATGTGCTCTTAACCCTTTCCTAACTGCTGAGGTGCCTCCTTGCAAATGCTGCCCTCCTCTTCCAGTTTCCCATCATGGCGTGGGTAGCTTTTTATTGTTGTTGTTTCTTTATTCAAAGAGAGTACCTGCTGCTGAAGGACCTAATATCGTCTCCATGAAAAAGCTGGGTCTCTGGAAGTTGATTGACTTGAAAGAGATCTTACCATCCAGTCTGTGATGGCTGGCATTGTGGCTTTGGCTGGTATAACTCTCAGGCTCTTGGTGACATTACATTGACTTTGGAGTGTTGTGTCCATCTCAGATCATGGGAAATGCCTCCTGGAATCTGTACTGGGGTGATCCTCTGAGCCTCCGATCTACATCTGTAAAATACTGATACTGCAGAAGGAAGGGTGCTGCTTCATCTTGGGTGTTTTTTGGTGGCGTTGTGGGTAAAACTGCAGCAGAGTACAGGAGGCATGGTTCAGTTTCCAACCTGATAGAAAGTATGATACACTCATCAATTCATTTAATCATTCAACCAGTATTTCCTAAGTACTTGTGTCCTTCCAGACACTGTGCTGGGTGCTGGGGATACTATGATGAGCAAGACAGATTAGAGTTGCTGCCTTACTGGAGCTGAAAACTTAACAAGCAGTTGCAGGATGTTGTGAAAAGTACTCTTAATAGGGGAAATATAAAACACCATGGAGTTAGAAACAGGAGCACCTATCTTGTCTGTGAGTCAGGGATAGCTTTCTGGAGGGAGTGACCTTTAAGCTGATATCTGAAAATCAAGGAGTTACTTATTCAAAGAGGCTAGGTGTGGCAGTTTGCTTTTCTGGACCAAGTATGGCATCTGAATGCGGAAAAAAGAACTCCGGAGCTTCCAAGGATTGCTCATGATCGGAGTAAGAATAGAATTTCTCTCTACCAGGGTCTCAGACCTGACCTTGGGTCTCTATTATATTTCATCCTATAGCCAGGCATTCTTGAGAATGTCCACTTGGTGCTTATATGGTTCTGAGGCCCAGTATCATGTAGGGTCTTGCTTTTAAAGTATCTTTCTAAAGATCAGTCACTATAAAATACTTTCTGATGACATATGATATCTTAAGACCCATGAGCACTCAGAACCATGCTTGGGATGGAGTAGACACTCAGGAAATATTTGCTGAATGCAGGAGGACCATGACCCTGCTGATGTTTAGTTGGATAGATTAAGTGCCCTAAGCTTTATACTAAAGTTCATGCTCAGCTATGTACTTTGCCCTGAATGGAGACCTGATGGATCTCAGGATCTAGAGTACTTCCTGGCCGTTAAACTAAGCCACATCGCACCCAGGATTCTTGGCAGGATTTCTTGGCAAAGTTTCCTATGGGAGGTGCATTGCACAGACTTGACTTGCACGAGGGAGGTTAGGAGTGTAGTGCGAAGACTACCGAAGAAGGAAAAAAGGAAGGCAAAGCCAACTGTTGTCCCAGCCTGGCTCATGTAGGCATCCTAAAAACAGTTCCTTCCAGCCAGGGCCTCGGGACTCCGCCGTCTCTGCTGTGGTTTTCCTTCCCCCGGCCTCTTATCGCCATTGTCGTCGCTCTACATGCACAGCATTTCCTGAGCTCCTGTATGTAGAGCCCTGGGCTCTGCGCTGTTTGTGGGGGAGTCAAAGAGTTAGGAGATGATACTTCCTCTTCTTGAGGGCCTTATGGTTAAGGTGAGTAGTTAAGATGTATATGTGAAAAAGAAACGATCATGTAAGATAACAGACAGATAGGGCTCTGGGATTTCAGGAGAGGGAGTAATCCCCAAGGCTGGTTTCTCAAAATGTGATCTAAGGACCACCAGCATCCTGATCACTTGTGGTTGTGGTGGCGGAGGGGGTGGGTTGGGGATGGGGGAGAATGTTACTTATAATGCATATTCCCAGGGCCCACACCAGACCTCCTAATCAGAATCACAGGGAATGTGGCCTGGAAATCTGCATATTGAGCAAGCAGGTGGTTCTCCTTAAAGTTTACTCTCCTTAAAGTTTATGACCCCCTCCTCCAGGGTGAGAGTCTCAGAGGGAAGCTCTGGCAGAGGAGTATGGCTTTGGAGGAAGGGGAGTCAGGACCAGACAGTGGAGAGGGAGAGGCTGGGATTCCACTGAGGAGCCCGGGGCTGGTAAGGGTGAAGACTCAGGGCTTGCCCATGGCAGTACCTTCTCCAGTCTCCTGTCATGGGTGGGATCTGGCCGGCTGCCTCTCCTTCCCCGCGTTGCCTTCACTCCTCCTCGTGTTGTTTCCCTCTCCCTCCCTTATTGCCGATCAGCTGACTGTATTGGCGCAGACCTCCCCTTTCTTGGTGCAGCATTGTAATTGACGTGGCCCAGCGGAGGGGTTCATGGTGCTTAGCCAGATGTGAGGGAGGCCGGTGAGCGCTTTGGTGCTCCTTGGGCTCCAGCCAGCTTGTCTTCTCACTGCTGTTATACTGCCGAGAAGGGGCTGGAGAGTATTTTTTGCCAGCCTCCTCTCTCCTCTTCCCCCTGAAGCTTCTGTTGCTGAAATGCTCATTTGGAAAGAAAGACGGGTTAGAGGAATCTCACAGTGTCAGAATCGGTCACCAGCACCTGCAAGCTGGCTCTCTGCTTCAAGCTTTAACCCTTCTGGGGGCAGCTGCCAGTGGGCAGGAGGTTAAATGAGCCGCGAATAGGGGCCTGGTCCAAGGTTCGGGTGGCTGCAGACACCTGTATGCTAGTGGTTGCTCTTGTCAACCTTGCTAATGGACTTGGGGTGGTGTTCTTTTCCCAGCATACTTGCCCCTTCTTAAACACTCATCACTTTGTACTGCAATTATTTGCTTAATTGTCCCACCTCCAAGGGCCCATGTCTGTCCCCTGTGTGACTCTATGCAGTATTTCTCCTCGTGTAGCACCTGGCTCAATAAACATTTGTTGGGAGAGTAAGGGAACCCAGGATCACTGTTTCCTGGACCAGGTTATGCTGAGTGTTGCCAGCTGGCTCTACCCACTTTGACCTAGTCTGAAGGACCACACAGGATCCGCCAAGGGCTGGGCACCTTGTGGCACATTTACACGTGGGAAGTGATGACAAGGAATAGAGGCGTTGCGTACAGCTCAGCGATGAGGCAGGAGCATAGAGCCAGAAGCTCTGACTTGTTATTTGCTAGTTGTGTAACTTTGGGTAAGTTGCTTTGTTTCTCTGAGCCCCAGCTCCTCATGTATAAAACGGGAAGTGGCAGATAATCTTTGCCCTACCTTATAGGGTTCTTGAATCAGAAAAGATAATACAGATGTATTTTGGTTATCTAAAAGTAACCATATAAAGGACACACAATATATATATTTTATATATATATATATATATATATATATATATATATATATATATATCCCCTTCCAAGAACATCTGTCTAAAGAGTAAAATGGTCTTAGGAGACTAAAGTAGTTTATGAAATACCTGAGTGTTCAACCTAGAGGGAGCCCTCTTACATGCTGTTTCATCCTTGAAGTTGGCTCCATAAGAGAGGCTGCATTCCCTGACACTGGCTGCAGCTGTTTATTTTCCTAGGCAGTTTGGGACAAAAGTTGTGTAGACTTTTTGTGAACGTAGGTTGGCAGGCCCTTTCTAAAACAGATCTGTAACATCTCAGCTGAAATTTTATCTTGCCAGATTCCCACTGAAAGGAATGTACCCTCTGCCTTTCTTCTCAGCAAAGTTCAGAGCATCTTTATTTTTCCGTTTCCAGGGCCAGTGACTCTAATCCTACTTCGAGGAGGGAAATGTTTTAGCTCAGAGGCATAATGCTTCGGCCTAAGGAATGATAGGCAGAATCAAGGTGAAGAGGGCTTTCTGCCCCGGAGACCTTTCCTAGGCTGCGAGAATAGCCATGCTCTACAGGCGAGTAGGACAAGATGAAGAGGCCCTTGTCAGATATGGAAGGATTTGGAAGGGCCTTCCCTTAAGGGAGAGCTTTAGAAGTCAGAGCTGGGCCAGGAGGATTGGAAAGAGCAAGCATTTGAAAAAGGCTTTACTTGTGCGGTAAACTTCACTGTGTGATTATTTAATAGACCATTAACAAGCAGATTCATTAACAAGATCTTAATTAACAAGTTCCAGGGTTATTCCTCCAACTTCCCAAGGGAACTGTTCTCCTCCTATTTAGTCCCAGAGACTTCCTATCCTCCTTAAACTAACCACACCAGATGCATTTAAATTCAGTCTTTTTATTGCGAGTGAAATGACTGTGGGCAAAGACAGGCACAGAGGCCGCCCCTAATAAGAATAGTAACACCTTTGGAGCACTTTCTAGGTGTCAGGCCCAATTCTGAGTGCTTTACAGGCAATCATTTATTTAATCCTCATAACATTCCTATGAGATAGATATTGCCATTTCCATTTTACAGATGAGGAAACTGAGGCCCAGAGCGTTTTAGCAACACACTGTACTCATTGTCACAACAGTAGGAAATAGCAGAGATGAGATTCAAGTCCAGGCAGTCTGGCTCCAGAGTCAATGGGAAGGAGGAAAACCCCAGAAGAGGGAGGCCTGTGGGTCAGATTCATGAGGAAATAAGAATAAGAATAATCCTTGTATCTGCTCATCTGTGCTGGACACAGTTCTCAGTACCACATGTACGTATGTCAGGCTGCGTCCTTATGCGAAGTCTTCTGTAGTGAGCAGCTGTTAGGTACAATCTGTTGGCCACTCACAAGCCTTTGTCACCCTGTCTCCACTGTGAGTTCTTATTCATCTCTGTTCTCAGTACCTAGAGTGCTGCCTGGAACGTACTAGTTATGATCTAAAACAAAACAAAACAAACAGTTTGTTAAATGTACCCCTTGATGGAAGGGGGAAGATGCTTTAGCATCTGCTAAGTCCTAGTGCTTCTCACGGTGCAGTGCCTGCCTTTGGGATACTTCGCACTTTACAGATACCACCATTCAGAAGACCTAACTCTGAGACAGGACAGCTTCATCTCATCTTTCTGTGCCTCAGTTTCCTCAGGATAAAGTGGAATTAGCACTAGTACCAATCCCCTAGGGTTGTTACAAGGATTAAATGTGTTCATATAAAATGCAAATAAAGTCCTAAGAACAGGCCCTGGCACAAATTAAGCCTTTAATACGAGTTAGCTAGAATCACTATTACAGGGGCTTGGGCACAGATCTGAAGTCTCTTGAACCAGGCTCTTCCCCTGACCCCCAACTTCTACTCTTGATAACATTTCAGGGACGGTGAACTCTGGTGAGCCCTGATCTCTTATGGGTTTGTACAGTTTGTGACAGGTCTTTCTATAGCCAAAAGAATTCCCGATTGATATTAAGGAGCTGGTACCCACAATGTTGCCCTTCCTTCTTGGCTCCAGTTAAATGGGGCTGGGGCAAGAAGGACTAGAACTCACCTGGTGACCCCCCCTTTTTAACTGCCCTCAAAGGCATAGGGTGGAAATAACTAGAACTCTTACCCTGGAAAGGACAGTGAACCATCAGGACTTTCTTTTGGGATAAAGGGCTTGGTTAGTCTTGTTGTTGGCCTCTGCCCTGCCAGCCACTCAAATAGCAAAGTCTGTGGGCCAGCTATACTGGGGAGAGGATAAGGGAGTGGCAGAATGCCTAGAATCATTGGGAAATTTGAGCTAGGAAGGAACTATTGCAGGTTGCTTTATTTTTCTTATTATTTAATTACTTACCTGAAGCTTAAGACTGTTTTCCCCTTTATCCTAAGGGGAAAAAAATCCTTTTTCACTATCTAGATTCTCATCCCATTCGTACATTCTACAAAAACCCTTCTCCTCAATCTCAACTTGAAGACTTCCTAGAACACCTGTTCTCATGGCTGGCCACTTTTTTTTTTTTTTTTTTTTTTTTTTTTTGTGGTACGTGGGCCTCTCACTGTCATGCCCTCTCCCGGAGCACAGGCTCCGGACGCGCAGGCTCAGCGGCCATGGTTCACGGGCCCAGCCGCTCTGCAACATGTGGGATCTTCCCAGACCGGGCCACGAACCCATGTCCCCTGCATCGGCAGGCTGACTCTCAACCACTGCGCCACCAGGGAAGCCCACGGCTGGCCACTTTTGCTCCCACTCCAGTATCCACCCCCTGCCCCATCATCTGTAGTTAACGATCAATCGATGCTCATAAACCCCCAAACTGGCCTCCCTCTTCCCAACTTAGCATCCTTGTGTTCTTTCTAAGTAGCATGGCCACAATATCACTTTCTTTAGCAGCATTCTAACTTCTAAGAAGCTTAATAGGCAAGGAGATTGTGGGCTCTTTGACTTTCTCTGAACCTCAGCCCTAAGTGGTTTATTCTATTAAGCTGATTCTTTTTTTTTTTTTTTTTTTTTTTTTTTGCGGGACGCGGGCCTCTCACTGTTGTGGCCTCTCCCGTTGCGGAGCACAGGCTCCAGACGCACAGGCTCAGCGGCCGTGGCTCACGGGCCCAGCTGCTCCGCGGCATGTGGGATCTTCCTGGACCGGGGCACGAACCCCTGTTCCCTGCATCGGCAGGCGGACTCTCAACCACTGCGCCACCAGGGAAGCCCCTAAGCTGATTCTTGATGGTGCATAGAGCTTCGCTGGATAAGAAGTTGGGGGCAGTGGGGGTGGGGTGCGGTTAGAGGCATAGGATGTTCTCAGTCCCCCTTCCACTATGCCCCTCCCTCCAAGCCATTCCTGCCCTGTGATTCTGTTTTCAGAGCTCAGGAATGAAGGGAGTGGTAATGGAGCTAAAGTAAAGAACATTTCTTAGAGGACTTAAGAAGTTGGCTTTTTTTCCTGAGCTGTGCTTTGCACTCTCCCCACTATCCTTCCTGCCCATTTGTTGCTGCTCTTCAATCAACCACTTTGGGATTTTTTTCCTTTCTTTCCTTCCACCTTAACTTTTGCCTCCACTCCCATTATAGCCACACACACAAAAAAGAGTAATGAATACAAATTAAGAACTATTGATTCAAAGGCAGGAAATCCAGGTGTGGAATGTAGGAAAAAATAACAGATTCAGTTCTAAAAAGGAAACAATGCAGAATTCTTCTTGATATTTTTCTTCAGAGTTATGCCAAGATGAATTTCTTCCTTCTGATATTTGGACCCAGATTAAAGATTTTCGGGTTTCCCTATGAACATTCTTTCTTACTTCAGGAGGGCCGGCAGGTTGGAGAGCAGAAGAGTGTCTGTTTTTTACTGAATCACAGTCAGCTGCAGAGAAACTTTAAGGGAACTTTGTGAGCAGGAAAAATGGGGCTGTTGGAGAATTGAGGGAAGGGAATCACGAGTGTAAGTGTAGAAAAAGTACAGGACAGACTTCACAGAGGAGGCAGGAAGAAAACCAAAAATGATCAGAAAGCTAAAAAGAAGGAAAGAAAACTTGAAGATGGAGGCAGGAAGACGATGGAAATTTTGAAGCATTTCAAGGAATTAAACATATTTTGTTTGATAACACAGTCATTGTTGGTGAAGGTATGGGGAGACAGGGTCCTGTACACATCATTGGTGGGAGTGTAAAGTGGTACAGTCTCTTTGGAGGGCAGGTTAGCACTATTTGCCTATGAAAGTTTTAAATGCAAATATCCTTTGATGAGATTCAACAATAAGAAATTATCCTACATATATTTGGTCGAGTACCTAAAGATGTATGTACTTTATAGTATTGTTTGTAATTTGAAAAAACAGAAGCAACCTAAATGTAGATTGATAGGGAATTGATAAAATAAATTATGATACATCTGTATAATAGAATATCAGGTAGTGGTTTTTAAAAATGAGTTAGAGCCATATGTGCTTATATGTAAAACAAGGTAGAGAGAAGTATATGACCCCTTTGTATAGAGAAGAAGATACGTATATATCTTTATATTGATATTTGCATGCAGAACTTTTGAAAGGGTGTAAAAGTAATTGTTGACAGTAGTTTCCTCTGGGGAGTATGACTGAGATGGTAAGTAGGAGTAGTACTTTTTATTTTATGCTCTTCTGTGGTATTTGAATAGTTAACATGTACATGTACTATTTTTATAATTTAAAAATCTGGTTTATAATTTAAAACAGATAATGTGGAAGTACTGGAGCAGAAAAAGGACGCTAGGTAAAAACTACAGAAATCCAAATAAAAAGTATGGACTTTGGTTAATAATAGTGTATCAATATTGGCTCATTAGTTATGACAAAGTACCATACTAAAATAAGATGTTAATAATAGGGGAAACTGAATGTGAGGAATATAGGAACTTTCTGTACTATCTTTGCAACTTTTCTGTAAATCTAAAAACTATTCTAAAAGATTTATTTTAAAAAAGACAATTTGGAAGACTATTTTATGGGAAAGGTCCATAGCCTAGCACCTAAAGATTGAATACAAGAGAGATCAATTGATAAAAATGAATGATTCATCTGGTTCTAGAACTAATTACTAATTGGTTCCATTTCTTTCAAATGGCCAAGTGTGATGAGATGTACAGTCACAATTGCTGGACAAGTGTCTGATTTCTTGTTGTTGTTTATTAAATTAATTTTCTTTTCTGAATTAGTTTGTAAAAAAGTTTAA